>NC_049201.1:65095729-65395729 GCF_013347855.1 Anguilla anguilla
GGGAAAAATTATGAATTTGTGAGCCTGAAAGGGCAACGCAGATGGCTGAATGGCATATGCGCACCACATGCTACCTACAGAGAAAGACCTCCTTTCAGGAATTCTCAAGTTAAGATTTAGTTTGTTCTCTACCAAAAATCCCCTCAAAGGTTTGCTTTAAGAAACACCACTGTGCTTCATTCTTTCCTTTCCAGTATGTAACTTAATCAGAGGAACAAATTTAGATGATAATTCCACTGCCTGAAACCATTGCGAATATTACCATAGGTCTGTTGTTTGAAATTCAATTGAGGCAGGCTGGGAAAGGGTTTAATAAGAGGAGCAGGAAGGATTTTTTTTTGCAGAGATGGTCCCAGCAAATAAAATGGACATGGACAAATAAAATTCTGTCCATGAAAAACGAGACAGGGAAATCACATATCTAATGGACTGCCCTGCAAATACTTCTGATACCTAAAAATAATTCCAGAAAACAGCGTTACCATGTAATCATGTTCAGAAATGTAACTGGTTGCAATGGCAACATCTTGTTGGCTGCATGCTATTTTTAGAACTGGTAAAACCCTATCATTGTGCCTCAATCATACTGCAGAATGCAGAACTTAAAGCACATAAATTCCTTAACGTAAAATGATAATAACAAACACAATAAAGCCAGATTCAATGAGATTGAATATGCTTCACCTTAAATTTCAGATGTGAGGTGTGGAAAGCATTTCATAACACCACAACCGTTCAAGCTCTTAAAGATATCCATTTCTTTGTGGTACACAGCAGAGTTTGTATTTTTTAGTTGATGTGCATGGTGTTGGTCTACCTTTGGATTTTGACCTCACCCATTTACAATATAGCTAAGTAAAAATCATCTGAAATCAGCCAAGTAAAATTTTATTGCACTGCACTGTAAACCATGCAATAAACACAGACTCACACAGGCTTCTATTCAATCAAACAGAATTCAATCTTTCATGGCATTTGTTGATTCAGACTTCAGTGTTCACAGGGATGGTGGAAATTCCAGGGATCAGAAAGTAAAAGTCCAGCCATGTGTTTCTTCCACCAATGAACTCATCAAGCTGATTTCACTAATTAGTGCCACCTCCTGGCTGAAGAATTGCGCTGACTCGCCAATCCAAGTGATTAGAACAAAATACTGGGGAGCAAGTATTCATAGATTCATAGATATTTTCACAAAGACTAACTGAAGAATCTCTCTTAGATATTTTGCTCAAAATGAAGGCTAAAGTGAACTAAATGAACCAGGCCTTCCTATGGCCTGGTGCAGATCCATCACTGTTTTGTAGTATACAAATTCAAAAATATGAACCAAATATACTGCATAATGATTCTGCTGTGGGGGAAGTGATTGATATAGTAGGGGGTAATATTTTGCTGTCACCAGTGAAGCAGTGCTTCTCACAGCAACAGTAGCGCTACCAGCTGCCAGTTCATCTCCAGGAGCCAGGGCAAAGTGTTCCCTGTGTAGCTGCTTTCAAAGGTTTCCCCTGTCCCCCAGGCAATGCTGGCCTTAATTAGCCTTCAGAGCTGCATCTCCTACGCTCGCTTCACGGCTTCAAACAATCTAATGCAACTCGGGCAGGTTTTCATGCACTCGATGCCTT
Organism: Anguilla anguilla; assembly: GCF_013347855.1. Lineage (NCBI taxonomy): Eukaryota > Metazoa > Chordata > Actinopteri > Anguilliformes > Anguillidae > Anguilla > Anguilla anguilla. The sequence goes on from NC_049201.1 coordinate 65,097,352, forward strand.
CTCTCTTTCTCTTTCTCTATTTCTGTACCTTTCTCCGTGGGTTGTTCTGGCACTGCGGGGGTTGGGGCAAACAGCAGGCATGTAGGAGAAGATGGTACGTGCTGTCAGTCAACGCACCTGGCTCAAGAACATGTTTTAATTAAAGCGTTTTAATCATTTATGCTCGCGGGTTCGATACGTCAGGGGCGCGTCTCTTTTAAAAGGCCTGATTAATAACCGCCTCCCCCTTCTGCATCGTAGAGGTCTCTGTATATTTTCCATGTTGCTCATTTTCCCAGGCTTTTCAAGCGCACGTTTTCAATTTTGCCGGAGGTAAGGTTTATCTCCGAGCAAACACAAGAGTAAGAATGAATGAAAGCACAAAAATCTTTCCTCTGGCAAATAAGCTGTTTTCTCCCACAATGAGCCCGCAGTATCTGCTACTCTATCCTAGGAAAAAGATCCTCTAGCCAGGGGAAAGATTAAGGATATCACAGCTGCTCAGGCCAGCATTAGTTCCATATCTGCTGTATATTGCATGTTTTTGCTTGAGGTGAAACTGGCTGGTACTTCAAAGACTCCTACAGTAGAGCTGGCCCTCAGGCCAGATGCACACGGACATAATGCGCCTTAATCAATTGTCTGATCCTTCGGAATAACTCATAAGGTCACTCCGAGGCTCTTCATTACTTCCCAGGCAGATCTGGCACCATTCTCAAATAAAAAAAATCTCCCCCAAGCAGAATAAGTGTGGTGAGGCTCTTTAATTCATATTATGTACAATGTTAAAACTACTCAAATTAATAAACTTGTCCCATTCAATGACCAGCTGACAAAAATGGTAATAGATTTGAGATTACATTGCTGTACAATAGCCTATTTAGTAGAATAAATCCAGTTTCCATGGTGGTTTGGTTATCAGGCAAAAATATTAATTATCACACTGAATAATAATTTTCTTTTCATAACGTGCAAGCCATTAATAGCTTGACCGAATATGAATTTCACAGTCCAGCAGGGCCTGTGGGTCTCGTTTTTTTTGCAAATTTCCCTTTCTCTGTAAGGCTACAGGTATCTGCCTACAGACAGCCACTCGCGTTTCTGATTCTTCATGATTGACACATTTCAAATTCCTACAACCAATCATGGCCCAACAGCCTGTATAACACCCACCTCCATCCCAGCACAGGGGATCTTTGCCACTGACATGCGTTGTATGAGTTTAAGCTGCCATGTTTAGCATTTAGCATTTGGTGTTTGCATTGGGGGTGAACTGCTATTTTGTTTTGTGCCATATTTTTTATATACGTTCTCAAGATAGTGAAGATAGTTTGTTGTTCTGTTACCCTGGGCTCACCCTGAAGTCTTATGTTTTCACTTTAACGGCATTTACTTTTGTAAATAAAACACTTGTGTTCATTGCTAAACCAGCTGACCAAATCATTCAAACACCTATGTTACTCCCATTTACCCCCTAGATGCCAAAGGGTTTGTAGCAATAAACAAAAATATATATTTACAATTAATTTTTGATTGTTTTATTGATGTGATTCCAATGGCACGTGACTTGTGCTGCAAGCCCCAGACAGGCCTTACCTATGAGCCCACAGGTGTGTGAGCACTGGGACCAGGGTGACCAGTCGGACAGCTGGCAGTTGACGGGGCACTCCACCGTGCAGGACGTGTTCATCTGCCACTTCTTCTCCAGTCCCAGCTGCAAGAAAGGGGACCCATGGCGTCAATCACACGCACCTTTTCATGAATATTACGCAGGTGATTCCCGTCCGCGTTCTCTGGCGCATGTCTCTGGTTTCGATTTGTTTCCCCGAGTCCTCCGCTTTCACTCTAGATAGTCTGAAAGCTTCCTGTCAGCCTCCGACAAGCACTTTGTTCTTCCCAATGAGCGGTTGCTTCTTGCCGAAATGGGGTCACGGGTTAAATCGTAGTAAAGTCGAATTACTTTCGGAGCCCAAAGGGGCCAATTAGCGGGTGTCTGAACCAACGGCATGGTGCGCTTGACAGGAATTCACCCGGCCCTAGTTCAGCATTACCGCTACTCAACATTCCACATTGGTTCTGTTAGAAATATCCCCCAGATCTGTGTGGCTGATCTTTTTGCCTGACCTAAAAAGCATTCTTCCAGAGTCAATCCGCCACCACATTAATCCATAATTTCATATGGACCAAGAATTTTAAGAACAGACGGGGTCATTCACAGTACTGACTGGATTGGTAGAATGAAATATAAACACTGGCTCAAGCGTAAGGACTAGCAAATGGCAGCACATTTAAGAAACTCTCTATTTAGATGTAAATGTAAATATGGAAGCTTGAGCACACCTCCTCACAGTACTTGAGGTCGACAGACTTGCCATCACTGCGCACACAGTCCAACATGCGGGTCTTGAAGCCGTTCCCGCAGATGGCTTTTTCACTCAGCTGGCAGGTGCTCCAATCTGGGAGGAGACACAGAGATGAAAGGGGGAGAACCATAAGAGAGAATAATCAGGTCCATCCAGGTCCATCCAGCCCACAGCAGAAGGAAACCAAGAAACCCCCACCTTTGGCTAATTTAGCAATGTAAAGACATCAATCTCTATACCTGGAGGGAGGGCCTTGTGGCTGCTGATATTTTGCACAAACTTTTGCTCTCAATTAATCACCTCCACCAAACACAGCTCAGCTGTCGTTTTGCTGCAGTGCAGTTTGGGAAATGCATAGGGGTCAGGGGAATTGATTAGAACATAAACCAGCACAGCACAACCTGCCCTCCAGGAACTGGATTTCACACTGGTGCTCCGCTGCTTTAAAGGTGCAGGGTGAGACACAAAAGAAAGGGAATGAGTGTGCGTTGGAAAACTGTTACAATGTACACAAGCCTCTGTAGATTCTCAAAGTCTTTAGAGAGACAAGCTTATCAGACCTACGAAACAGGACAGAGATCTATACAAACCACTAAGGCTACTTAGAAGTCATCATGGGGCAATGATACAGTTTGTCTATTTGAAACCCTTTGACAGGGCTGAGTGGATGTTTTCAAAAAGCCAAATCCACAGTGACTACAGAGTAGAGCTTTGAGAGGCCCAGGGGAGCAGTAAAGATAGAAGGGAAGTAAAGACTAGTTTTGTCCATAACACATTAAAAAAGCTTTACCCATAAATATCTGCTTTCCTTCTAATATCACGTACTTAGACACCGATATGCCCGAGTACCTTGGGGACAGGGAAGCCAGAGAGTTGAGAGCAGAATTAAAGATGGGAAGTCTTTGCAGTGCCCTGCTCACAGCACAAGCACTGATGAATAAAATCCTCACAGTGAACTCCAATTTCATACAGACCTCGATTCAAGCAGAAGACAATGTGTTCAGCCGTCAACTCCCCATGACAAATTAAAGCATCCTTTTTCATCTTTGACAGAACAATTTATTGAAGCTAATGCCCACTTAGCTCAAATCACTGTGCATGGAACAAAACGAGAAACACTAATATGGAGATGAATATATGTATTACTTGAATTTAAGCTGAATGTTCCACCAGAATGAATAAAGAAATGTCACATTTGACTCTATGACACTGTGGATGTAGTACTGGAGCAGCAATGTAGCAGAGGGCTATAAATGAGGCCTGAGCCTGCCTAACTACGACGTCTTAATGGCCGACCCAAACCAGCCCAACAAGCTCCAGCCAAATTTTAAGCTCGAACCCGATAGAGCCCAATTGCTGAAATAATAAGCCAACAAAACCATAGCAAGCAATAGAAAATAATGTAGTGTTAAGCTGCTAGTGAAGGTGCTTGTAATCACAGAACAGGGTGGGGGAGCAATATAAATGTGTTATAAATTGTTTGTCTCCAAATCACGCTAAGCAAAAATACCTATAGCCATTGTTGTCTATTCTCCGCCTGTTCAGAATACAGTTTTAGTGTCATGCAAAGTGCTGATACATAATCAACAGATGGCATGCTTCCTCACCTAACACTTGCCTTTTTTGCATGGCTTCCAAATACTTTATAAGATTTGGGCCGGCTGAGACGAAGGCCCCATTAGTCTATGTTACCTGTGATGTGAAAGGTGCAGTGCTGGGCGGCTGTGTTACCTGTAATTTTATACATGCAATACTGCATGGCTGCGTTACCTGTGATGTCACAGGTGCCATGCTGGATGGCTGCGTTTCCTGTGATCTTACAGGTGCAGTGCTGGGTCGCTGTGTTACCAGTGATGTTACTGGTGCAATGCTGGGTAGCTGTGTTACCAGTGGTGTTACAGGTGCAGTGCTTGACGGCTGTGTTACCTGTGATGTTATAGGTGTAGTGGTAACAGTTCTTATTCAGGCTACATGCTTCGGTCTGTGTGGTGGCTGGGCACTCTTTTCCTATTCCAGGCTGGCGGACGACGTACGCTGTCCTTTCTCGACTGCTCTTCTCATTGCATGGCTGAGGAAACAAGATTTTTCATCAGCGCTGCTTCTCTGGTTCACCTGTGGTTGCTCAGCACACAGCAATTACTATCAGTAGAAGGCTATCCACTGGCTATGGTACGACCATCAGATTAACTGTAAAAAATCCCATGTTCCTTTAACCACCTGAACTAAATTTGCAACCCAGCTGGTATGAGCTGATTATAATCGTCTTGTCCGATGTCAGGCTATTTCTCGGGCCGAGCGCATCACGGCTCCCCGTGGAATCTTGGCATCCCTTCAGTAATTAGCATTTTCATCAGATCCATGGGCAGTCTGCTCAGGAACAACACTGAGAATAACACAGATAAGCTTCCCACTAGGGACCTGCACATAATGTGCTTTATGACACAGTCCTTCGGCCGCAGAGCGCCGTGATGGCTCATCCTTCCAAGAATTCCTCTCCCCCCCCCGAGTCTCCAACCCCATGACGCATTGCACATCTGAGTCGTTCGTGCTGAGGTTTAAATTGGTGAGAAGTCAGCATGTCAGCACCTTGCAGAACGAATGGAGAACAAGCCCATAAATGGCACGGTTAGCATGCATTGCAGACTGCAGGTGAGCATCTGGCTGGTGAGTGTCTTCTCTTTTTATTCATTTCACTCGAGAGGAATGACACGGGAACGCAAAGCCAAGCGGGTCTTACCAGGCTGCATCGGCTCCAGGAACCCCAGTCGGACAGAACGCAGTCCTCCGGACATGGCAACTGGCTCTCCTGAGCACCGAGCGGCATCTCCTCCGGGTCGCACAGGTAATCCTCAACCGCATCAGAGGGTCCATCAATGGTGTTCAGCATACACCTGTTGCAGAGCCACTGCAGTCTTACATTATGCCCATTGAACATTCAGTGTACCTTGCATCCCCAATGCCAATGATTCAAACCTTTTTTTCTATTTGTCAGAGTGGTTCTGGCTTTACAGAGAAGAAGCCTTGGTTCTCCCATGGGGATTTCTAATTGATGGCTGCTCTCACCACAGTGGTTGCAATGTGCCAACTACGTATATGCTGTCAGGTTTGCCCAAAAATTTACGACACACTTCGTCAATGTGCGTTCACACAGCAAAAAAAAGAAAAACAGTCTCAGTGGCTCACCTTACTTTTCTGGTCTGCACGCCCTCTCCGCAGTTCTCCTTCAGGTCCACATTACTGACCTTCCAGACGCTCCAGGGCTCAGCCACCCAAACGTACTGACTGCAGTCACTAACACATGGCACCATCTCATACACCTGTCATCAAAAATACATGTCACATCAGTATCAAACTATACATGTATTATCTAGTGTTCAACCATGATAATGCTAATTGATTTATATTTGAATTCTTGAATTAAAAAATTAAAAATCACATACATGCACAGAATGAATAAATGTAGAAGATTGAGATTTGGATTCTTTATCAGTATTCATTAAGGACAGTCTATAGCGAGAACCTTCCATAAAATGGCAGATAAATCATTGGCATAATTCATTTTCCTGTGTGAAGAGTACTGCATGTGTGAATGCAGATCTACTGTATCTCCAGTGAGACACAGCAAACGAGTCATTAAGAAGAATTTCATAAAGCGCTTGAGGGAAAAAGTGGGATTTGATCATTCGTATCATATCTTGGGACCCATAGAATATGCAAATGCACATTATTCTTAATTAGACCTTCAGAGAGTAATGGATGAGTCAGGATATAAAGTATCTTGTGTTCTAATTGCAAGAACAGCAAGAACATTGTTGGCCTTGTTGCAATGAATAGAATATGCATGCTTTTTCAATACATGCATTGTATGCATTTTTTTCCATGTAGACTATACAGACAATTAATAACATTGTACTTTCGGATTTATCTATTCCCCTTTTTTGAATTCTGTGTAGTTTTGGCCTTGTGCAAGTGTCACAGATGTCATTATCATACTCATCATTATAAGTAAAGCAAGATAAACAAATAAATAAAAATGTTCTCACCTGGGCCTACAGACAGACAGCCATATTTCATGTCCAGGAATCCAGAGGGGTGGTGTGGGGGGAGGGGCAGTAAACCACTGGTTATAAAATATGCTCAGGAACACATCAGTCCATTTTGGATAATGATCAACTGAAATAATTAGTTTAAGCAATGGGCAAACATTTACCCAATGCACCATTAAATGCAAGTCACATACTCCAGACTACGTATAAGAAAAGATCCAACAGAAAGCAAAATGTGACCACAACCACTATTTATCTGTGCTTGCATATATGCATGGGGAAGGAGTTCTATGTGCATAAAATCATACTGTTATGTGCATAAAATCAAACTACCAACATCAGCAGTATTTTTAATATAGCTGTCTAACTTTATTTCATAAAATGTAAGCACATTTATTTAACATCTCCTCTGAATTAAAAAAAGTTTAATAAATAACAATTAAAGGCTAATAGTATAATTTCTAATGTTTTGTCAATTTTATTGTTAAATATGACATTGCACATTCATTGCAATGAAATCCCTTGTCCTTATTCTGCAAGCGCATTTGATTTTAAATAGCAGACTAAGCATTGTTAGCATTTAAATCACCTCGCCATTAAAATTCAATCACAGATATTAATGCTTTACCTGATTGACATGGTCGAGTTTGGGACAGGGTCGTCCACCATTGTACGGTTTCTCTCGAAGCCACTTGGACCGGACCTTGACCCCACTGCCACATGATTTAGTGCAGCGCGACCAGTTGGACCACTCACTCAGCTTACAGTCTGAAGGACAGGGGATAATGCACGCTTCCTCAATGTATCCTACAGAGACAGAAGAGGGTGAAAAGCATTCCAGATGTGAAAAGAACACTTCGATCATACATAGCTCTTATTTGCAAAATGGGAAATTGAGATTTTTAAAAATGCTAGAATAACTGTGGTGCAATCCGTAGGGTTTGTTAAGCCCATTCCTCCATGAGACTGGATGTTCACGTCCCTGCTATGACCCTTTCTGTACAGAAGGCCAAGTGTCTAGAAACTGTTCATGATGTGGCAATTTAATCCAGTCTAGTCTACTATTATATAATCCTTTTTAACAGGTTAGAGAGATAGTCCAAGGGAACAAGCAACAGAAGGCCCCTAAATGCAGCACATCTAAAACAATTGAAATTAATTTCTTATTTAAAATAATAATCCCAATAATTTAGCTACTGAAGACTTCTAACAAAAATGACAAATTTACTCCTGCTCTGGACAATAAGGTCATGTTTGTAAAAAATAATGGTCAAGACCTCACAGCCATCAAAACCCCATTCACATGCAAAGGATGTCACGTGACAAGGCCAGTCCAGTACCCACAATGCAGAACTCTCCTGTTCTCTGGCCGCAACCACAAAAATGTAAATTCCTGACTTTTAATCGATTTCTTCAGTTCAAGATCACAGATTGGGCATTCAAATCCGGAAAGGTAACCATGACCCTGTGGTATGGTATGGCCACGCTGAGCTGAGGAATAGCTGTGTGTTCCGTTATTTTTCTTTGGAGAGGAAATAAAACTGTCCAGGAGAGGAGACACCATTACAGCCTAGATTAGTGTACATAGATAAGAAACTACTTAATTGCCTAATTAAATCCTGAGGGGTTTTGGGAAGGGGAAGAGAGAGAAATGGACGAAGGCCTTATGATCATGTCAACCATAGCAAACCACCTCGTAACATACAAAATAACATACAAAATAACTTGCATGAAAGCATACTGTCCCTCTCTTCCACAAGTTTCTAAAAACAAGGAATTGGGATGGCAGGTATGCTCCAAGTCACAACTAGGTTGGGCGGCATGCTCATACCTATACAGCACCGAACTGAGTTCGGAATGTTGCATTGGGTAGCATTGCTTTGGAATACAGCTTGTTTAGTTTGTGTGAGCTAAGATGGCAAATATCTTTTCTTGTAACTTGCCATAATTTTGATATCAATATTTTTCATGGCAGGCCTAGGTTTTGCAGGCTTGAATGAATGACTTATAGACAGTGCTTTATATGTGTGAGTAACTTGCCATTTTTGTATGCTTTTTGTAAGTGTTTTTGTTCAGATCAACAGTACTGTGGCCAAAGATGAAGAAGGGTGGAAGGTAACAAAGACAGAAACAGAAACAGAGAAACATAGAGAGGGAGAGAAAGATTCATATACATTACAACTGAGAACTGAGGTTGGCAGGGATAATGATGTAAATCTATGTGGGTGTAGCAAGTGGGTGGAAGGCAACAATGGTAGCGCGGGGTGAATACTGACTTTGAGTACAAGATTGTATGTGGCGGCATCAGGGGTGGGTCTTTGTAATGTCAGGCCCAATCAATGCCTCTCCTGCAACCATAGCTTTAGGGGGGAAATCTCACACTAACAAGGCTGTCCATAGATCAAAATAAACTGACTGGCCATGGACAAGAATGTCGTTTTTTAATGAAAACCTAATCTGCCCAAATTGTATGGTGAATATTCTGTTGGAGCGCTGTGATGTTTTGCCATTTCATATTTAAAAATACTCACAGACCATGCTGCAAATGTTTGTTTCTGTGGTTGCCGTACTCACAGATACAGTAAAAATGAAAATAAAAAATAATTGGCATTGTCCTATATTTGAACAGCTTTTTTTTCTGTTTCAAAATCTTGCATATGATCAGTTGAAAGAGAAAAGACGGCACCACACTGAACAAACGGTAGGGGTAAGGTGTTTCCTATTGGGAAGTAATGGAAAGACAATGAATCGTAAACACAAGTTCATTTTTTACGGATCTCATGCTGTTTATTATAATTGAAAATCAAAGCTGCTAAACGCAGCTCTTGTCCGAGGGGTAATTCCCTGTGTTCTTTCAGCAGAATGGCATCTCATTCCCAGCATGCACTGTGATTAATGAGGTCACGTGACTAGGCGGCTGGGGCCACACAGAGAAGTCACTAACAATCACAGAGAATGCCCCTTGAAGCCATGCACAGGCTCATTCCTTGCAGTCACAGAGCATCATACAAACCCCCTGCCACCTCCAACTTATCATCACCTTCTCTGTACCTCAGAGCCCTTTCTCCCCCTCCCCCACATCACATTGAACACCCTTTATGAGCAGTGTGTCTAAAAATATCGCCTTGGCCGTGCCTTGTTTCCCATAGTTACTCCTAACCGGTGAATGAGAAACACAGTAGTGTCGACTTCTTTTCTACCTCAGCAGAAAAATCCCAAAATGACCACAGTCATATAACACATACAGTATTTTAAAAATAAATATTTCTGGTAAACATACACAAGGGGAAAAAAAAAAAAACTTTTAAAAAAGTATTGCGATTGCGTAGTTAGAAGAAACAGGCACCCTGAACTGATACAGTGCCTTGTTTAACATTTTAACATGTAAACAGCAACCTACAACAATAACCTCCTCCACCAAAATGATTTCAAAAATTTCAGTTTATCATCAAGCAAGTCACTCCTGATAAAGATGGGTAATGCTGATATATAGCTACAATGGTATAGCCTAGAATAAGTTTCTATGCAATGCAGTGGTGGTTGGTCAGCTGAAAATAGGCAGGGCAGAAGTCTCTTGAAACTGATCATTGGTCTCAACCTGTTTTTAATCATTTCCATGATTGACAATACAGCAATTATTACCAAAATACTGAATACCATCAAATATAGCCAGATATAGTTTCTCAGTTAGACTATTTATTTATTTATTTATTTACTTTATCTTATGTTTTGCATATTAAAATTGTGCACATTTTATGTTTAAAACTGTGGATATACTGTATGTATACTTTGTTTTCTGCACTCAGAGAATAGGCTATTCATGGCAAAAATACCCAATGCGTACATTTTGTTTATTGAACAATCTTGAAGCACATGTTTCTTAAGACAGCCTTTATCACAGGCTGTGATTAAAGTTAATGCAGTAGTTACCAGAGTTTTTTTTTTTTTTTTTTTTTTTGTAATGTGGGTACTTAATGTGTTCGTTATGTGTCTACATATTAAAATTCTAAATTTAATTCATTTTTTAATCTCCCTAACGTGATCTGAAGAAAGAAGCTGTGTGTTTACCTGCCAGTTGATTATTCAGATTGCTGGCATACTCAAGCATTAAACAGGTTGAGACCAATGATCAGTTTAAAGGGAAGTTTTCCTCCCAGTCTATTTTCAGCACACCAACCACCACTGATGCAATGCACACATAATACCTATACATTTAAATATAATGCAATTCCACAGATTTAGTGACTACTAAGCATTCATATACAGCAACCATTTCAGAATATCCCCAAAGTGCAAACTATCTGTTAAGCTAATAAAATCACAGTTAAGACAATCTCTGCAATACACAGTGTAGCATGAAAAAACAATAATAATAAAGAGCCCTGGGCATGCATTTGGTGTAGTAACAAATATCTGCACAAGCAGCAGGCACCCTACTTGATCAAAAAGAAAACAGTGGCAGTATGGAGAGCTCAAACTGCACTTTAGAAATACTCATAGCAATACACGCCTTCATTTTTATCCCTTTCCCTTGATAACCAGAAAACGGGAAAAATGCCTCTTCTGATGTTCACCATAACCAGGGGTGAATGTCAGCCAGAGAGCAGTTGAGATGACAGTATCACTGCTATTCTATTAAGATTAACACAGGCAGTCAGAGGGTGAGCGGATGACGGGCTCTTAACTGAGCTGAAAAATGCAGTGCCTTCAATGCCTTTTCTCCTTCGGACCGCTGTATTACATTATCAGAACACCCACGCCTAGACTACACTGACGTGGAAGCCTATGACTCATAAAGGAAAGCTTGATCCTGCTTTCAAAGGTACTGATGAAATCAGTTCCTCTTATAGCTATGTATTAGCTGGTATCTGGTGCAACAGATATTTATAGAAAAGCTAGGACTTTACGAGGCTTCATGGAAGGCAGCCACACATGGTCATTGACCAGATTGACTGTGCATCGGAAAATCTTTCCCGAAGCACATCATCTTGTTTCTTTTACATTGAATGGAAGCACTGGTTCAAGCTTTTGATAATAAGTGTGCCAGTGCAAAGCAAAGCAAAAATGAATAAATGCCATTGATCATCATTCATAATCAAGTCACTACATACATAGTAAATGCTTTACTGTAGAAACATTCTGCACTCCAATGTGGACTACAACATTCCCAATGTAAAAACAGCTGCTGAGTTATTATTATTTTTCACATCTTATGACAAGAAAGATCTTCTGAACAAAAAATATCAGGAGTCACTGTAAAAATTTTCATCAGTTAGAATAATGAACTTAATCAAAACCATGATCCAACAGTACTTTCCATTCTACAACATATGTTTCTCAAGGTCTTTCGGGTTTGTTAAATGGCCCTTATTTCCCTGAAGTTTAGTGGTGGTCACTTATCAGACAAGAAATAGCCTACATCATGGGATCTGATTTTTTTGATACTGATGCAATAGTCTGCAAATAAAACATTTCCATTTTGAGATACCTGTGGTGACAATTTCCACAGCACTTGAAAGAAACTCCATGATTGCTTGTTTTCATGTTTATTTGGGGTTCATGAGATGAGACTCACCGTGGCTGTTGCACCGTGATGTCTCCACGAGGCGGCCATTCTGGTCGTAGCACGCCACAGCCTGATAGCGGTAGCCCTGACCGCACTCCTTGATGTCACCCTGGACCTTCATTCCCAGAATGCCCTCCACTCTGCCCTCAGGAAGGATGCAGTCGGACCAGTCGCCCACAGGTTGGGCTTTGTACTTGTCACAGGGGCAGTACTGCGTCTCACTCAGGGGGTAGACCTGGGTGTTCTTACACATGTCCCTTTTCTTGCTCTTGCCTGCAGTCAGATGAGGAAACATTATTTGCTGTTTTACTATTTTTCATTACTTAATTATTGTCTGTCACAAATTAGCCAGATGCCCTAAAGCAGGGTAGCATACAGATCAATATACACTTTAAACATTGTTAATCTTTGGGTAAAAAACAAGTTCAATGAAAATATAATTACTAGTAAGTTATGTCCTGTAGGATAGTAATGAGGAGGCATATACAAGCAAAGATATCATGGTCTTATGTTACTGTACCTGCTCTATAACAATCTGCACACAACAAGATAATGGCTAATTGCTTTTAATCAGTATCCACGTGCAATACGACACAAGGGCAAATCTGGATTGGTGATAACTGCTATCTATGCATGTTTTTAAAAATAGTTCTCAGTAACAAATTCACTGAAACATATTCGGAAAATTAATTAATATGATCTGATAAGTAGGTCACTTACTCTATGTGCATATGATGAGTAAGTATACTGTCACTTTTTCCTCATTTTGACTCTATGAAATGATCTAAAATGATAATCGTTTTCACACATTTTCCTTGGGATTAAAATTGATTAATCAATTAAATTGCATCTAGGGAATAACTAAAAAATTATCTTATTATTTAGATTTTCTCTCAATTTACATTGCAGTGCCATTGACCTCAATAACATACAGAATCAACTAATGAAAATGAAACTAATGAAACATTAAAAAGCAAACAAAATAACTAAAATGTAAAATGTAAGAGAAAATATATTCCTGAAAAAAGATGAGTTCCTTACCCACAAGCACCCTCTTTCGGGTTCGGACTGCTGAGCAGTCTGATGCGCAGGCCGAGAACTTTGACCAGCTGGAGAGCTGGCAGTCGTCCTGGCAGAGGATTTGGCAAGGCTGGGTGATGGGGGGCATTAAAGTGGCCAACTTCAGGCACTCTGCAATGTCTGCCTGCACGCCATCCTGCTTCCGACATGAGATGGCTATGGAGTCATAAATAAGGCCACAATAAGCACACACAATGACAAGGGCACAATTAAAAATCAGTGAAAATTCTTTAAATTAAATAACAATTTTAGATAAATAACTGTTCCTCTAGCACAAAAACACCATGTACTTCATCACCTAAAAAATATATATATATATATTTTGTACAATAAACAATAAAGTTAGTAGTTGGCTAGCAGAACAATACAGAGAAAGCCCTCACGCGGACATCAATATGTGAATCAGAAGACGAAACAGAAGAGACTGCAGGAAGTTTCAAAAGTCCCCAAAACTTAGATTATAACACCCACAAAGATCTTCTAATGGAGTCACATATTATTTCCAGTGGATTAACAATTGTGCAGCACTGTCGGTGATGTCAGAAGAAAGCAATTACAGAAACATGGCTGCCCCCTGAGTTTTCACTCAAGCCCCTTTGAGGATTTAGCATAAAAGTTATTCTGTCTCTACCAAGTTAAAGTGGAGCTCAGAAATGACCCTTCCTACAGTACGTTAGTCTACATACTAGTTAGCTAACAAGCTTAGTAACACATTCTGATAGTGTGTTTAGTTTGGCTAGCTCAGTGGTGGAAGCTAGTTATGACGGACCCCAGTGCAAGATCTTTTTACAGGCCCCCTTCTGACCCTCATATGTACGCAAGCATGTACAGTACACACACTGCACCATTAGGCCTAGATATTTTACAGTAGACAATGTGTTGGGTTTAGAGTTGGTTTTTGTTTAGATTTTATTAATTCTGGTCACCATTCCGATTCCACTCATTGAATCTGGTTCTTATTGAATCCTGGTTCCGATTCTTGTTATATATTTTTTAGTATGAAAAAAAAAACCCAAAATGTGTTGCATGCAAAACCACCTGTATTTTTATCAGATTTACACTGCCTTAAAAAATATTGTCATTTTGGTAAAATTTAAAAAAAAAAAAGTAAAATACAGTGCATAATGCAACACGCTATGATGGTCACACTCACGATGGGAGAAAGCAACCTGTTGCACTCCATTTTGGCTTTTTGATTGAAACAAATTTCTCTCACACAGGCTGATAATATTACTAAATCGTAGAAGCAATTTTAAAAACGTACTCATATTGAGCAAGCTAGCTAGGTTGTTTTTATGGCTGCACATTCCCTCTCAGCTTCAGGTTCCATGTGAGGTCATCACACTAGCCTGAGCACTCACACGTAATGAATCAACAGGGATTTACACTCCATACGCCCAAACGCCAGTCCTTTCCTCAAAAATGCAACACAACCTAACCACCCATATTTCCATGATTTTCACTTAGTAAAAATACGTTCCCATTTTTTCAGTGAACACAGGCTCAAGGAGTAATTGCACCAGACAATTATGAGTTCCATATCCAGCAGTCTAGAACCATAAGAATGTCACTTTGTATATAAAGGCACATGCTGGTGAATTGTTATTATAATGATTGATAATAATGTGCTGATAATAATACTCCCACAAGAAGGTCATTTTTTTCTATACAGAGATATATGATAGAATTGAAACAATTTTTCATTCTTTTGTCACTGACTTATAATGTCAGCAGTAGATTTTCTTTGCCAAGAAGCCAGCTGTCAGCCCCAAAGATATGCCAGAGTCATAACAATGTTTCTCTGTTTTTAGATCAGCAAAGCAAAGAGAATGGCTGTGACCTTTTTGACTTTACTTTGCATGACATGCAAATACACAACACAGAGCCCACATCCACAGCATGTTTTGGATTTGTTGTGATGCAGACAGAACTTCATGCTCAGCCTCAGGGTGATTTTGTTTACTTGGATAGCCCCTGTCTGTTCCGTGCTGACATTGACTGGTTGGTTGAGACCCAGGGTGTCAGTAGTGTCACTCTGCCAATGGGTCCCAGGCTGGATGCCAACAGTAGAGCCCCGGAAGGGCAACGCATGACAAGTCATGCCTGCTTGATTCCCTTTTCCACAGAGGAAGGAAACCCCCCATGGTTCTGTACAGCAGTGACACATTATGCTGATTAGATGGTTCACAACTGGGAGCCATAGCTGTCCTCAGATGACATGTACAGGGCAGAGAGAAACAGCACATAGAACCAGATGGTCAGAAAGGATAACGCTCATGTGGAAAGGGTTGAATTGGTAACAAAAACATGTCCATGGAAATCCACAGACTCGTAGACGTCAGGATACAAGGAAATGCACCAATGTCCAGATTTATACACGATGCGCAGTCAATACAAAGCAGTACTGACCACTGTTTCAGTATGTCATGATTTTCAGTATGTGTTGTTTTTCTAATCCTGCACCCACACCAGTCCTTTTCGAATAAGAAAGGACACCCTTGCCATAGACCATAGGGTGAGTATTGGGACAAGGGCAATGTAGACTGAATCTAGGGTTAATGCTACAGCTAGCAAACTAAAATGATAAACTGACTGGCTGTCCATCTCTCTATGTTCTGCTGTGAACTTTTCCACTTTTCATGCTCTGCACCATCCCTACTCTTTCTCTTATCCTCTCTCCTCTCTCTTAAAACCATTCTACACCCCACAACTTCAGACACTCTCACTCACATACAGCATTTACAGTATATCTAATGAGATATTGTTCACCAAAGCCACACGCCAACTCAATATCTAGTCTCACACTAATCTCTAGCTCAATGGAACAACTGTGTAACTGCTCTCCTCAAGACCACAAATGCAAAAATAAGTAAACAATTTACTGTAAATATAGCTGTAATGCATATCAAATTCAGACCAGTTGGACATGGAAGGACAGAACTGAGTGAAGAATATTGAATTTTCTCTCCCCATGTCTGCTGCTTCAGAGATATGGTTACAGGTAATGCTAATGAAGAAGGGGGCGGAGAGAGAGAGAGACAGCACTTGGACACTGGATACAGGAGCTCTTTCTCCTAAGGCTTCAAAATATTTCCAATTTAATCCACAGGAAGCAAAAACGCAGCTCCTCCTCACAGACTGAAATAACTACCATTTCCACAGTGTATTCTACCTGAGATTCTCATACCTGTTGGAAGTTAAAGAACATGTGGATATATTGTGATAATCAGGTGAACAATGCACTCATCCTTAACAAGGACTGTAAGCTCGGTATTCTGCTAGTGTATTTCCAGAATCACATAATGAGTCTAATTAAGGCTACATGAAACAAGCCTCAGGTATGATTTGCAAAGAATATGTTCTCTCCAGGAGTCTGCCAGTCCGCTCAACCACATTACCACATGCACACGTTGCACTTAATCCAGTGGATTTTTTTTTTTTTTGGCTTCAACCAGACATGAGTTTACTTTAAACACCAGTCATTTAAGGGTTGTTAAGACCATGAGTAATCATCTATGGAAACTTATGATCATGAAACCTCTTCAAATGTATTTTATGCAACTGTAACCCAAATGTGATTACTATACAGATGTCTTAAAGGGATTCTTGTTATTCACACAGACAGTGTTTATGTAGCAAGTAAATAAATGTGTTAAGCACACAACCACAGGGGTTAGATCTGATTTCCATGGTAATGATGTTGAAAGGGTCACCTCGTGTTTGGAGGCCTGGTCCACATGTCTCTTGGGCCCCTGGGCTGTCCTGACGAATATGCCATGGTACAAGCTGGCACCGGCGCCACTTGTGTGTCCTCCAACTGCAACGGATGAGACCAGTGGGGTTCAAAAGAAAACTCACAGCTAGCCTAGTTTCCACACTTCCTCCATGTCTTTACTATTAATAACAGAAAACTTGTTCCAAAAATACCATATGAAGATGTTTACTGTTGCTCAGTTCATTGCCGCATATATTTTTACAAAGTAGTGTAATATAAGATTGGGTAAATGTAATTTGTTTACCGGTGTCCAAGACAAACTGATGGGGACTCGCACTCTTTCTCTTCGTACAGCACCTCAGGGCAGTCCTGTCCCCCATTGGCTGGTAGCTGGATAATGATGCGATTCCGAGACTGTTTCTTTTTCACGTTCCCACCTCAGAAAACAATGATCAAAACAAAAAAAGCCGACCAGAGATAGCGATACATTATGAGCAGGTGAGATGAAACCATTCTGTTTTATCATTTGCCCTTGCATCGCGATAGGAGCTGAATCAGTTGGATTTTAACGTAAGTCGACACAGAACAACGTGCTGAAAAGAAGACTTTTTCATGACAAAAGGAAAGTGGAGGTTCACTGTCAGAAACAGATGTGCTGATTGTCAAAACAGAAGGTGAGATTGACTAATTGATTTTTATAATATAAATAGACAGATTTCACAGGAAAAAGTCTGCTAGTGAAGACCTTTTCTTGATTTATGTCTTTCATAAGGCACGTTTATAGTTTGGCAATGAGATAATTTTACATAAAAAATAAACCAACTAGACCATCTGCTTTAATAAAGAATGTTGTAAGTGGAATGTTATTTAAGAATTAATTACATTTTCCAAAGGAAAAGGCTTCGAATGCAATACTGTCATGATGACAAGCTGTATGTATATTGAATATAATGAATGCGGTGTCATGAAGAGAAGGATCTTGCACATTCAAGATATGTACATCTTTTGACTGATATCATATGAAATAAGCTGTGTACATGCCAGGGAGCATATGAATAATGTAAAATATGGTATTAATGTATACCACAAGTTGTATAAGTTTTTACAAGTATGGGGGCTTTGAAAAAGAAAGTGTGCACAGCAAAAGTAATTGTTAAACTTGTTACACAAATGAAGGTTTATAGTACAAAGAGAAAGGAATGAATTCTCTGTATATTTTCTGTATAAACCCCCTGATTAATGCAACATTGATGGTTGGGGAATTGGGCCTGCAGTTTTTAAATATCAAGCTGCATGCATGGATAATACATAGCAAAACATGCAATCTAAGGTACCCTGGATAAACATAACTGTTGAGCAAACGAATGGTTCCATATTGTGCCGAGTTGATTGATAAAGTGAAAAGGGGGAAAAAAGCAGGTTCCTGTCCAATACCTGTTTGGCAGGTGGAGGGACACGGGGTCCAGTCGCTGAAGGGGGTTACGATGCAGTCCCTCTTACACGGCAGAAGACAGGACCGTACCGTTTCAGGGCGAAGACTCTCCGGGCACCTTCAGAAAACACACAGAAATATTCATACGGTTTCAGCGTGGTATCTGCATGGAAGGAGAGGGCTACAAAGGTGCGATGGGACGCATTTGCCTAAAACCAATGGGGCCATGCTGGGAACCCTTTCATGGTGCTTCCTGTGAGTGTGGCAGAGAGGAGGGGGTTGATGAGCGAATAAATAAGCAATGGTTGCTCTGGGCCGTCCCAGGGGTGCGGGGGGATGTGTGTGTGTGTGTGTGGGGGGGGGGGGGGGGGGGGGGGGGCTTTTGTTTACTTTTTGAAACAATCCTCAGTCCCATGACATCCCTGTAAGCTGTGCCGCAGACAACATAGATGCAGCTGGACCCGCACGCTAATAATCACGTTTAATCTGGGACAAATGTAAACAAGAGCCAGTGCCACGCCCCCCACGCCGTACACAGAATACCAGCCGCACGGTACTGCAGCTCGTCACAATGCCCGGTTTTTCCCACTTGATTTTGGGAGACCCTGCACCAAGATGTAAAGATTAGCCAGGAAATTTAGACAAATTTGTATTTAATTATTAATCTGAGAGGGTTCCTTACAAGTCCTGCCACAGCATTTAAACGGATTCTATCGGGAGGCCATAATCATTTTTTCTGTAGGTGCAGTGGGTGATGGGTTCTGATTTGTTTTAAGGACAGGGGTCATGCTTAATCTTCAGCCAAGCTTTAAATGCCAGTCACCTCCTCGGAATTCCGCTGGATGAGGATAAACATAACAAATTGTCCAGCTGAATGAAGTCCAATAATCTTATCTTTGAGGCAAATCTTCCAGGGCTTTGAGTGATGCGGAGATCCTATGTCTCATCTTATTTCCCAGATACTTCTGGGAAAGCATTATTTACTGGTATGATGTTGCTGGAGGTAGATAGAGAGCCATATAACCACAACGTAATAAAGTAACAGCGTTGTAAGAACAGCTTTATTTTTAATACCAATAGAAGTGGTAAATCCCTTTGAGCGAAACTAAATCCTCTGCCATGTTAATACATCATTTCAGTAATACAGAAGAGAAGGCCTGTAAGAATGGGCCCATTTCCCCATCCCAGATGATCATGTGATGGACTGCTCAGACCAGGCAAGGAAGGATCCAAGATTGAATGGACAGCCCAGGCTTTAAATGAAGTCACTGACTGGTGATGGTCTTCAACCTTGTTGTTAGCAAAGAAATAGTGTTGCAATGTTCTATATGCAGTGCTATGCTTTTTATAGAAAAAAACGAATAACCTGTTTAACATGGGATGACAGAGCTGTCAAGCAGACTACATACAAAAATTGAAACCCTGAACAACAGAATTGCATTTAATGTTAGTGCAACTAGATTCTCAAAAGCTCAGAGATAACTTTCAAAACTGTTTGCGTTAAACTGTCATCATTATGCTAATTACATGCACCCTCCAAATACTGAGATGTAATTCTACATAAAAAACAAACATGATGAATTCATACTGTAGTGCGAAAGGGTATAACACCGTTGCTGAATGTACTTCTAGAGGCAACAGAAGCGTTGAGCATTTTCCAAGACTAGTCATTATGTTTCACGATTATTATGTCATAACTGTCTTAGCCTGGGTGTTTTCACCACCAAGCATCATTATTTTTTTCATTAAGTGAATGTCATCCTAGTTTGAGAGAGGAAATGGACATAATTTACTTGTAGCATGTCCCAAAGTTCATCATTACATTACACAAGCAGTTTTTTCTGCATTAGCACATTAAATAATCTGATATTAGTCCTTATCTGAAATACTGTTGTACATGAGTAGATGAGGTTGAATAGAGATATGGGACCCATTACAAAGGTTACAGTAACAGGTCAGCATTTTCCCTTCTAAAATAGGTTGGCAACCTGCACAACCTGAAATGAAATATGCTATGTAAGGATTGGAAATGATCTGGGAATAAGAATCACTTTACATGAACTTTTCCACAATGTGGCAAAAATAAAAGTTTCTCGAACAGACACTGGATTTATTATGTGCATCATTATTTGGTTTCCTGTAATTCAATTTGTTATCCAAATTCATACAAATGTGCTTAGATCACGCTAATATACTAAGATTGTGAGGTCAAGATGTTGATTGCTTAGTTATTTGGCCAATATTCAACACAGCCATCTTGTCTTAGCCACCAGAGAGAAACCAACATTGCCATTGCTCATTCGAGAAGCTTATCATCACATTAATGGTCACAGATTACATTCAGCCCATCGTATGAAGAAATACAGTGATTATGATAATAATGTGGCTGTGTTCTGTGATTCAGATGAAAAACTGTGGCGAGGCACCAGCCTCTGAGCTGCAGCAGGTGCAGATAAAGAGTGGGTCTATTCGGGATTTTTCTCCCTCCTCGGTGTTGAACAGATGACCTGTGGCACCGCATTAGCCTCACTGTCTGTGGGCCCTTTGAAGACAGCCATGTGCCCTGCGAATAATCCCTCTCTCATTTGCATAAGCAGCATGGGTGTGAGGCTGTACTGGGAGGCTGCTATTAAAGCCAGCTTTTCCTGTTCCATTCTGGGGGGGGTAGGGTAAATAATACAGAGGCATGCACCACTGTCAGAGAACATGGCAACCAGGAGCATCACCAGAGATGGAAACAGACAAAACCTGAGGCACACAGGTCTTTGATCTGTAAGAATCTGAGAGCACAAATTGTGAGACACACTATACTCTTCCAGAGTATCAGCTAAGGCAACAAACAAATTTTCAGCTAGAACAGTGATGTCTTCCGTTGCATGCAGCTTCTCATTAAGTTGCCCTCTCTTAGTGCTTTAATTGCATTAAATGGACGAACCCCTCTTGATTACCCATTATCATCAGTTGTGGAATTACACTTCTGCAAAAATGGCTGTGTTAATTACACAGTCTGTGATTGCATTCTTATTTTTAACCTCTTTTGTTTGCCTTCACCGAAGATTAAACTCTTGGCAAACGCCAATGGGGGAATCTACAGGCATGAGAGCGAGTGTCCAGCCATGGCCAGTGAATTAAAGACGCAGAGCGTAATATGCAGTCACATCATGACAATCTTATGGAAGAGAAAGGAGGTTTCTCTGCTGTGAAACCTCTTAAATATTCACACACCTCATTGCTGTGTCCAGGTGCTTGGGGAAAACAATGCCTAGTAAATAGGTAAACACTCCTGCACACTAGATTTCCAGTGAATTTTTATCGTGTCAATAAAGACAACGGTTTCAGTATATCTAATCTTCACCAGGGTTGGAGGTCACATCGAATAAAACAAATTTATACTGATATACTGTATATTGGCAACAGTGTGCAGGAGTTTGTCTTAAAACACACTTGTAAAACAAACAGTGTCTTCACGTACTTTTTGGGAGGCACCTGTCCGACGTTGACCCGGACACAGATGACCTTGCGGGTTTGCATGCCAACGGAGCAGGAGTCGCCGGTCCCCTTGGCCGTGGCGTTGCTAGCGGTGGTAGAGGTGTCCTCGATGCACTGGCCCCAGGAGCCTGTCTGCCAGTGATAGACCGTGCAGGGGTGGTCGTTACAGTTCCGCACCTCCTGCAGGGCACTGCTGTTTGGACACTGAAGTCCCCCTACGGGAAAGACCCACAGACAATTCCCCTCCGTGTGAGCCACAGTGACCAGTGCAAACTGATAGGAGCAGCATTCAATCTAACTGCGAAGCAACTTTGACCTGGATTTGTTCATTACATTTTTTTTTTTACCACATTTTTCATTAAGTTTGACAAACAAATAAAGATTTTTTTCTTATTTTTCTTAAAAAAACAAATACTTGCAAACTTGCAATCTACTTTGAAATCTGTCAAAAGTGGAGGTTAACTTTTATTGCATCTTAGCTTGCATATCCAACTTTGAATAATGTGCTCAGGGAAATGTTACATTTACTTCAATTCTTTGATAACATCAGAAGCTGAAATGAAAGAAAATATCTTGCAAGAGTGAATTAGTAATATTCTCATAAATCCAATAGCTAAGGAAAAAAAATTGCTTGGATGTCCATGCCAATAGTTCCCCCGCATATATCTACCACAGGGCATCTTGTGTTCTGTGGCCAGCCTCAATTCCACCCACATTAAACAAAATTTGTTTAACCAACTGGAATTTGATATGCTATATCCTGTGAGTACCATAATTTGTCCATGCAAATAGCAATGCTGTGTAAGAAATTCATACCTCAAATCTTATACTAATACTGCGTTCACCTTCCCAGTGGATCAATTCAAACACTGCTATTGCTTGGCTGATCTCTGTGGACTGTGGCTATGATAAGCACATCAGGTTCATGTATAAACTTCATACAGCAGACCCAAGTAGTCACCCCGAACCTGAATTCTGAACGCTCAGAACTTCATTCCGAGCATTTAGGGTTAAGGCTACTGCATGTTAGTCACCTTACCCTCCTCCAGCATACTCAAGCTTGAAATTTCACCGATAAAGCTAAGTACCATTCTCAATACAAATGCAATCCTACCCCTGGGAATTCAACCTAAGCTCTGTAACTACGACAGCATCCTGCCAAATGGATTTGTTGGGCTGACAGAGCCAAACGAGAATACTGTTGCGACCACAAGCCACAAGAAACTGCTGAGCATAACACAGGCATTTGAAAACTGTCTTGTCAGGGCCCTCCTGACCCAACTATATTTTCATACTGAAATTCTGCACAATTTAGAATGAAGACTTAGGGGGAAAAAGACCTTTACACAACTTCATTAAACAACACAGACAACTGAAGTATGACCCGCGTAATTGGTTCCCGGCCCCTCGGGGGACCCCAGTTTGGATGCGGTTGATTGAACCGCTCGGAGGCGACCCACAGAGCGCGGCGCATGCAGCAGGGTTTTTATTCGCGTCCGCGATATGAAATTCCACACTCCGCTGATTTATTCACAGATCCACTCCGTGAGAAATCCATAATGCATTATGCCTCTCCTGCCTCTGCAGACGCATTAAATATGCAACTGACATTACGACATGCAACGGTCTGATGGGACCCCTCCACGGAGGGTGCATTTTCATATTACAGAGGGGGAAAAACGAGATTCGGAGAAAGGGCAATTCTACGATTCGCATGCACTGTCTATTCGTGGGAAACAGATGCTCAGAAGAATCTTCCTCCAGGACACGGACAATTGCTCGGTGGGTCGGGTGAAACCCATAGGCCACTGCATTAGCATGACTCCATTACAGCCCAAATCAGGCACTTGTTCAATCGAGCTCTCTGCCCGAAGGAGAGAAATTTAACATGATTTACACGGATATCCTCACGTTTCACATAGATCATATTGTGGGGAGTGTGGAAATATGCACCCAAGTTGGGCCAGAAAGCCCCATTAGTACAAAGACAGATTTATTCACTTCAGAAAAGCTTGCACGTCTATGCCTCTGTCTATATAGTACATGAACCATGTATCATTTATATGACTATGATTTTCAAACAGAACTGCAGAGAAGAGATATAACAAACAGTGCTGGCACCCTTGAAAGACCTTTGAAAAATAACAATGCATATGTGACATATATTATGGGTGTATTTATACTACATAGCTTAAACATTTACACAAAACAATAAATCTAAAGCTAGATTTTTTTCTACAACAACTAAAACTTCTACCACTATGTTAAATAATGGCAAATCTGTGTGTGAAATCTTCCATCAATTTACAGACAACTTTTTGTGCAATGATATCACTTACAGTGTTACATAACCACTTTATTATTGTACCCTTAAGGCTAAAGGCTAAAGTGCATTGTGAACTCTTAGCCTACATCAATGTGATCCATGTGAATACCTTTGTGGCTGCTGTGGAGAAGCAAACAGTGCACTGAATGTGTTTGCTTCCTGCATGTTACCGATTTTGATCCTAATATAAAACCAGGGAGGTGTACAAAACTAAGTGAAAAACAGGAATAGAGTGTGTGCGTGTGTGTGTATGCTAGCGCGTTTGTGTGTGCATGTGTGTATGTTAAGTTATGAATATGTGTATATGTATGTGTGTATATGTGGGTATGTATATGTGTGCATGTATGTGCGAGTATGTATTCATGTGTGTGTGTGTGTGCGCATGCATATGCGTGTGTGCATGTGTGTGTGTCAGAGAGAAAGAGGCACTGACATTTTAGAATCAGCCTATCGAAATGAGACAGTCACCTTCTCCAGCGCTGTATGCCAGGATGGATCGCGCTCTCATCTGTTTCCCCTCGGTGGTCTTGCCGGAACAGGTGTGGGAGCACAAGGACCAGGATGACCAAGAGCTAAGGACACAGTCTTTAGGGCAGGGCACCTCACAGGCAATGGGGACAGGGTAGATGGCATCCTGGCACAGCTGTCTGTCCACCGAGTTGCCTGGGGAGACAGGACCAGAACGGCCTCAAGATACATTGACTGAGAAGCCAACTCCAGAGCAGAAATCAATAGTGAAAAAAACGCTTAGCAAAGCTTCATGAAATGAAACAATGAAATCCATTTTTTTTGTCAGAATAATTATTGAAATGATTTCTATTAGTTTAAGAAAGTGGAATGTTGTATCTTATTTACCAAAAATGATTAAATAACTACTTTAATTTGTTTTCAGTGCACTGGTGATCAAGGTATAGTCTGAAATAAATCTCCCTCAGTATCAAACATTCTTTGCATTGGACAATGTTTACACAGTGCAAGGATCTCCTTGGATAGACTAGATCTTCAACTCAAACCAAATTATTATTAACTGTCAAGCATATTATCTTTACTTAGTAGATGGTATGACCACAGAAGGAAACATTTCACAGAGGCATGTTTATTATTCATTGGCTTTTAACATGGGGATGCTTGGTTTTCAAACTCACATATGTATTCCTACAATGTAGCCATCACCATATTTGGAATATTGGCCTCATCTCTGACACATCTATCCACCAGCAGACTCATCTCTAAAACATCCTACTATCAAAACCAGCATAATTCAAAGTCTCAGTCCACCTCCTTCAACATACATTATTCCGTATTAAGATTTTTATTTGATGCATCTTTAGCTGTCCAGCTTCCTTTAACCAAACAAGCAAATGTGATGTGACAGGAAAACTCAGAGAGCCTGTTAGCGGGCAGGTTGAGGGAACGAGGAGGGTGGCGTGAGACGCCGGCAGGGTAAGGCCGTGGCGGAACCGCGAGGGAGCCCAGGCTAGCGGGTTTAAACGGGCAACATCACGCAGCGCCACGGATTCAGATGTCAGAGGGACTTTCAAGGTGTTTCCTATCGACAGCCAGACCCCCCAGCCAGACCGTATTGATTCCTATCTGCGGCGCGGCCCGCTGCCTTTTGTGGGACTGATCCATCACGCTCCTGTCGGGCGGGGGAGGAGAGGAAGTGTGAAGACAGGCCGAAAAACCCCAGGGGGGAAAGCAAATCAATTTTCATCAGCGGAGAACGGGGATCAATCATCTTCAGACAAGACCCAGTCACAGAGGGACAGCCGGGGGAGGAGGAAAAGGGGCATTTGCGGCACTAAACAAAGCACTATACAACGGGGAACACTCCGCGTGGCACCTTCCACAAGTCATTAGTGTTTACAGCACTTGTGTGAAACACAGTGGTAGTTTTAAAGATATTGAAAGGGCAGTTCTGCTTCATAACAGCTTTAGAATCCCCCGATTCAGATTTTTCATATACATATGTATCCAGGGAATCGTTAAAATGATTACATGTTATTAATTTATTCGACTGGATGTTTTGCAGTGAAATTCTGACCGTGTACCATGATTTGGGGTAGCATTCATTTGAATACGAGCCATGTCAGTTTTTCAAAAAGCAATTTGTATGGTGTGTGTGTGTGAGAGAGAGAGAGAGAGAGAGAGAGAGAGAGAGAGATGCAGATGTCAAATTCAAATAGACTTCACTTTCTGGGCCAGAGAGAATTAATTTGATTTACAGTAAGTACAATTTAATTGTGAGGGATGGGAGGGCAGAAATTGAGCTGGCACACAGAGAAAGGCAATAGTTGGACGCATGCAGGGAGGACTAGCATCCACAGAGAGCATGTGGTAGCCATGATAAATTACAGGAGCCTTTAACAGCGCACCAGAATTTCAGCAAGTTGGTGGCAACAGAGAGCGGGTCACCTTGAACAATGCACATTATTTTTCATAGAGGTGAAGGGCCGGCTTATTCATCACAGTTTTAAATGGGTCAATATGAAATAGTGTTCTAAGAATGATGGGTATAGAAGTGAGTGTCCAGCGCATAAAAACATATTTAAAGACTCGGCCAGCGCATATGCGTTCCACTACATGATTCTAAATCCAGGTTTCTGGAGGCAACTGATCAATGAGGAGTCTATGAGGAGTAACACCCTAACCCACAGCAGCATGTGCAGTGTCTGTTCATTTTTTTGTGCTGACAAAACGTGTATTTTTCAAATGATCTACCACTGCATAACCATACTCTATTCTCATTGTACTTTAGCTACACAGAGGTTTGGCTGGTAAATGCTCTTGTTCTTAGTGGCTATCACTATTGTAATAGTGAGATTTCATGACTCCTGCAGTAATCAGGTCAGAGATAGGATACAGAACAATACAGCCATTCTCTCTGAGCTTTTTAATAATGTGCCTTGATTTATTTTTTTATTTCACTGATGAAGACTACCATGTTCATTCATCACCACAGAAACATCTGGGATGTCACCCTCATGTCACATTTTGCTTGAGTGAATGGAGAACCTGATTATTGCAATTTAGCACAATGTCTGATTGAGAGCCACTGATGTTCTATCCTCCCTTGGGTCCTCATTAGCTGCCAATCTACAGTCTACAGTGCCTCTGGAACTCTATGTTAATGTTTTTTTTTTTTTTTTTCTTATACATAGTTTGATTAAAAAACCTATTCACTATGTGCGTACAATGCATTCAAAATCGCAAATCCATAACATCAGGTTTAACCACATCAGCATGTTGTCCATTAAAATTGATTCCCTGGAATCACTATAGGCCAGCACAGTATACTGGTCATTCGAAATAGATTTACAGCAGAGGTTGCCAAATAATTTCTGAAAGGTATGCACCCATTATTAACTGTATACTTTTTAAAGGATTTCAGATACATTTACTGCCCCCATTAAGATGCAGCCTTCCTCTCTGGCTGAAACATGGAGGCTGAGGCTCAGCATTAATATCAGGAGAGAGCCGAAGCCTGCAAACCCAGCGGAGGGAGCAGTCAGTGTGCCTCCCGTTCCATCTCAAGGTGAGCCCACGTTTGATCCCTCAGGCGGTATGTGTGTGTGCGTGTGTGTGTGTGTGTGTGTGTGTGTGTGCGCGCGCGGGTCCCCAGCTGTCTAGCGCACAGTCAGCGCAATTACGGTGAAATTACAGAACGTTCCGCCGGGCTACAGCGCGCGCTGTCTGCAGGCCTCTCTGTTTCCACACAAAGAGCGGGAAGAAGCCTCCAGAGACTTGCTCTTTCAATTTAACAACCGCAACAACATAATTGTCCCCACCAACAACAGCAATTAACACAAAATGTAAGAATTATAACAATGAATTGTTGTTGTCTCGAGCACGTCAAAAATGGAGAGTCACTGTTGACTAAAATTGTGGTTGAAATAATGATGTTGTTTATTTTAAATGAGAAGACGTCACTCGTAATAATTTATTTTTGCTCAACTTTCACAGATTTTTGTTTAATCCTTACCTTGCTTTTCCATGAATTACTTAAAGAGTAATAGTAACAACAATTCAAAAATAATTTATATATATATATATAATTTAATAAATCTGCACTACTTTTTTTTTTTTTTTTTAAGAAATCACTTACATTTTTTCATCCTGTTAACCCACTAAGTCAATTTGGTTCCACACTTTTGGGTTATAAAATGAAAAACACTTTTACTTGCAAAAGAGGTGACAAAAATTTAGCTATGCAAGTGTCGCTTTGCCTAAATGAATTGGCATTGCCACACATTTATGGGTTGTTTAAGAATGCTGTTACTCTATTTATACAATATGCTCATTAAAAGCTGATAAAGAAGAAAAATCACACTGATACTGTGGTCTGATAACACTTGTTAAGTGTAAGATTTGAATAATGAGTGCAATGCTTCTACAGTATAATTCTGCAGTAAACTAGGAGAGAACTACAGCCCTTAAGGCACACACACAGGCTGCATACAATGTTCAAACTAATCTGAACCCCCATAGGCTCTGCCAGTATTACAATACTTCAGCATATTGTGCATCATAGATGCATACTGTAAGATGATAAATAATGCTCAAGAGACAATGACACTGAGTTCACTCAGAATTTAGGCTGTAGCTAACTAATGTATCAGGGAGTAAATAATTCCAGACTTACCGTCACTGTTAATGCACCGGACCTGCGGGACTTGTGTCCCAGACCCGCATTCCTTTTCACCGTCCGGGACACACTCCTCCAGCTTGACTAGCTGCCACTCATAGCAGCTTGGGTCATCACAGGGTATGGCCTCCACCAGATGGGGGCAGTTCCCCATTCCACCAGTAGGGGTGTTTTTAATGCTCCGTTTCCTCAGCTTGAAGCCTGTCAAGCACCATGATTTAAAAAAAAATAGATTACTAATCACTTCCTTGTTCAATATTACGGTTTTTTTGTTGTTGCTTTTTTATCTTAATGCGTTATTTGTGAAGTTAAACGAATGATACTTGACCGTCACAGTGTCATAGCCATGATAATCATAGTATTTTCAAAAGTAACAAGGAGAATGATTCCATTAGACTAGATGATAAACCTGAAATTATTCAAATAGGTTAACAAAATGAATATTATAATTTGCTCCATTATATAAGCTATTATCCAAAGTGATAGTAATATATTCTAGAATCCATTAAGAAAGATGGGATTTTTACACAAAGGCTCCCAGCTCAAGGACACAGCAGTAGTATATCAGTGAAGATCAATGACCTCTGAGATCCATACTGAAGCCCTAACCTCTTCTCCTTATTGCTGAAAACAGATGATAAGGTGAGACTGAAATTAATAATTTGGACATATGGCTTTGAACATTCTTTCTCATTATTTATGTCTTATATAAAATATACTAATTTATCATGGCATCCAGATAATAATTTTTTTAATGGTTCTTTAATAATGGCATGGGAAAGAGCAGAATTTAAAATTATAGCTTATTTTTTTAATTACACAAGTGTTCACATTTTTTTTATCGTATTCAATAAAAGCTCAAGATCAGTTCTGATGCTGTAATTTCCTAGTCCCAGTTTAATAAGATTTTAGTTTCACTTTCAAGTATGAACATATGACAAGTTTTCATAAAGTACATCACACAAAACAACACAAAGATTTTAGAGTTCCAATGGAATGTAAATGTGCAAAGATCAATACACACAAATGCTCATTTTTCTTCTTCTTTTTTCAGTGTCTCAAGTAAAAGCCCCATCAGACGCAGTCGTGCGCAAAAGAAATTAAAGGCAAATAATTCCTCCCTTATCTGTTCACTTCAGCAGGCTCATTAGGTGAAAACAAATATGAATCAGTCTATGGCTGAATTTCCCTGAGAGTCACAGAGCATGTCAGGCAGGCTCAAACTAAATACCACTGCCTGTCACACAGGGATAAATGCTGCGATCTCACCCAATGTTCCCCGTGAAGTCCTCCACTAACAAACCTTTCAGGAGGCATCATTCTTATTCACTGGCTCACAAAAGCACATCTGAGACAGCCCACACATATTTGCCATAGGTAGCACAGTGGAATAGCATTAGCACATTGGCCATACATTTCTAAATATCAGAAATACCTAAGCTGAGTAGGATATTATTATTCATCCAAAAGAGCATTTAAGTCCACAAAGTAAGTCTTTTCTAACAAATCAACACAAATAAATCATCATAGAATATACAGGTATTTGCAATTACAATCCAGCACTGCCTAACAAATATAATGTATAGCTAAGTGAGTTATATTTAGATTTCCATACACATTAATATTATAATAATTCAATGAATGTTCTATGAAAGGATAAATATATTTGTATCTAGGATGTCTGCCATGTTTCTTTAACACAGTTTGCAGTGTTATCTCTCGCTTTCTGTGCCATCACTTCCAGTGTCTTACCCTTCTTTCCGACTTGCTCCTCACAGTTTTCGAAGGTGCAGGGACCCCAGGCACTCCAGGAGGACACCTCACACTCAATGGGACAGGCGATGTGGCACAGCTGTGTAGTGTTTGGGACCACACCCTGGCAGAGCTTCTTGTCCACTGGACAGGACGCTGTACATAATGCAGAACAAAGCAAAACAAAAAGGGGTGAATGCTTGGAATGCATGGCATTTTACATAACTGAAATGTCCATGCATTTCAAAATAGCTAATGCACCTTGATGAATAAAAACTGTGCAATAGCCATAAAATGTGTAGGAACTGTATAATAACAATATCATCATTACTCATCATTACTGCAGTCAGGTACATTCAATGTATATCACAATGTCAAGAAGAATAACAAACAGCCAATAAGAATTAAAGGATAACTGAAATATCAATAAGAAACTGTCATGCCGCAATATATTTATATCCGTGCTTTCATAAAAATGCATGTGAAACAAAAGCACTTCTCTGCATCGAGTTTATACAACCTCTATGATACTAAACCCTTATTTAATACTTGCACTTTGAATTACACGTTTAAGCAAGAGTGATTTTTTCCCCAATAGTAACCATTGGCAGTTATTGAAAACTGAAGGTGTACTTGCTCAGTTATTGAAAGTTGTAGAGATACTTGCTATTTGTTACTCAACATTTAAGGGGAAAAAAACCACAGCTGATGGAATTGCAAACAGTTTCCTAGGATGCAAAGAATACACAGTTTATTATCCTACACCATGGGTTATGAAATGGTAATTCTGGGACCGAACCAGGTACCATCAGATGCTATCATTTGATACACATGACATAGATTGAGCAATCATCTGCAGCCTCCCTCATCGCAGATGCATGAATGCATTTTTGAAGGTGTGAGAAACACTGTTGTTTACATTCATGAATATTCTATTCAGTTTCCCTCAACTTTCCATTCCCCAGTTGTATAGTCTCAAATTTAGAAACATGAAAGGTAAGTGGTGTGTTTTCCATTTCCAGCTGAAGCTCATAACAAAAGTAATTCCCACGAAACAACAAAACAAGATTTTTTGTTTTCCTCTAAATCCCCAAATCACTTGACAAGTGAGGGTTCAAATACTGTAGCTTTTCTTTTCATAGCACAGAAAGTTGAGCTGAACAAGCATGGCAAGCATAATGTTAAAGAACCAATTAACCTGCCAAATGCTCCAAGGGTCACCCTAGTAGAATCCAGTCAATTAAATGAAATACAATTTAAATAGAGAAAAACAATCATGTGAATATTATCAGTTTAGCAGTAAAACAACATTGTACTTCAAACATGTCTGCCATTGCTTGTGTATAGCCATGTTTGCGTTTGTAACAATAATTGATATAACAAATATGGAGGTGTTTATTGCGTTACACATCGACTCATCTAAGCCCTCAGAACAAGACCTTAAAGTAAATAATATTTCATGCTTTAAGTGTTTTGTAAGGCACTTTCTTAAATGGTGGAGACCATTTAGATTTAAACATACAATCTATAAATGTGGGGGAGACACTACAGTTTTCCTTGAATGAGGACGACAAAAACTTATCTTCTCCTCATCATAGTAAAGACTTACTAAGAAAGTTCTCCTTGCTGGTTGACCTTGTTGTGACGGTAAGTGTCCTGTTTGCCCGCCAGATGGTGGGAACCCCCCATCCTGGGGTTTGTGTCCCTAATTAGGACCCCTGAGTCACGGCAGTGGCCCACAGATTGCCCATTCCACCGCACATTATTATTAATAACTCCCATGCTCACAGAGGAGGGGAGACCCCCCACCATTGTAACAATGCAACTCTCTGTCTAATGAAAGTCCCACCGAGGTACATCACAAACTTCTTGCCGGACCAGACACATTAACAGTGTGCTATTAATTTAGCCAATTAGTTCAGATATGTGACCAAAATGTGTAAGCACATACAGACATGCACATGTAGGAACTCACTCACACACACAATTATACACGCACGTATGTAAACAGCTAGCATTTTGTCACATATAGTATCCTCCATAATCAACCCTTGATGTGTGAAGATAAGGGTATGAAATAATAATACAAGTACTGAGCTATAATTAAATTTGACGTGGAAAATACCCTATTTAATAATGATTCAATGGAGTCAACCAAAATAACAATATTCTCAAATTATAGAGCATTACAAACATAAGACTAGGCTATTTGTCTGTTTATATATGGTCTATAGAACCAGCAAAATCTGAAAGGACATTTTTAGGAATATGTCTGGTCAGCCTAAATTTGACACACAATACCACAGATAATACCTCAAACACACAAAAAAAAAACCCAACAAAATACTACAGAACCCAAAGAAACTAGATCAATTTTACACTACTTTTCTGCATAATTGATTGATACAAAGTTTAAAAAGTAGTGTTTTGATGCAGATTTTTTTTTTTTAATTTGTGAATAACGATACATTTATTTTTGGAAAATATGAAGATCTGAGCAGTTATCTCTGTAAAAATTAACAACAGATTTTCCTCTTTGTTAATATAGCTCATACACTATAGCTCATTACCTGTACTGTATATTTAATAATTTTAGATAGCCTTCTTTGCTCATTTTTATCAATGGTGATAATAATTAATAGGGGCACTAGTCTAAAAAAGAACTGCACAGTGCACACATATGTCCGGGTATGACATGGGCATAATTCAAAATGTAATGACCGATAGAACCCTCGCCCTTTACTACACCACTGACTAATCTAACACACAATGGAATACAACATGAACCGGGGTGCTTTCTGGCTTGTTTATGGGTTACATTGATTGGGTTTGCAGTGTTCTACACAAGGCCTTCACTCCACCCAGCAACTGCAATCCCAGATCCCTAAAGATCTCTTAATAACTCTGAGCTTGCTAAAGCCTGAAATGGAAAGAGTTTGGGGAGATTGTGTTGACAGCCAGAATGCGAATGCTTCTTTTGATATGCAAAATCGAGGCTTCCCTCAGCAACATTTTTGCATTCAAGACGTACTTTGGAAAGTCAGCAGTAATCCGCACATGATTGGAATGGAGGTGGGTCATGCATTAGCTCAAAGTCAAACTTTCAGGGAAATTTCAACAGTGACACGCATCCAACATATGGCTTAGCAGTACAGGCACTCACTTTGAATCACCTAATCCTGCTTATACAGAATTCACATTAAACTCATTTAGAGCCACCGGTAAAAATATTTAATTCATGCGGCTGAACAAGAAAATAAAACTGACATTAAATAACATAAATATAACATGAATATTATGACCATGTTACATTTTATTAATTGTAATAAATACAAATGTTATTACTAAACAGCATGTATTACAATGGAGTGGTGAAGCCTGTACAATTATCGAGTCAAAGGAACATATATATATTC
Source organism: Anguilla anguilla (assembly GCF_013347855.1). Lineage (NCBI taxonomy): Eukaryota > Metazoa > Chordata > Actinopteri > Anguilliformes > Anguillidae > Anguilla > Anguilla anguilla. Next base: position 65,131,161 of record NC_049201.1, read on the forward strand.
AAATTTAGGTATTTTAAAAAATGTAATATTCAATGTTTAATGAATAATACTATATACTGCTATAATTCAATTAGTGCAATTGATGTTTGAGCAACAGCAGGGAATATGTAATGTGTTATCTTCTTTTCATTTAAACTTTATGAGGCATGTATTATTTTCATTCCATTTTCTGATTTCCAAGAAATTTACAAAGTTGTAGATTGTAAACAAGCTTTTAATTGTATTCTTTAATGGTGCATCAGGTTTGGAGGGGGCTTATGTCAAACTTATGAAGTTGAAATCTGTGCTAGTCATTATGAACCCTCCAGACACCACATCCCTGGGTTACAACTGGATTTACCCACAACAGAACAATGATTTTGTTCCACAGCATGACAGGAAGAAAAAGGGAGAAACATGTATTGTAATGAGCTCTCTAAGGACCCCCTATGGATTTACTGTGCGTCTACAATCTTCATTTTGCCTCTTTCACATACACACACACACACACACACACACACACATACACGTGCACACACTGCACACATGTACACAAATTCACACACAAGTGCACACGCACATAAGCACACACTGACAGGCATACAGTGTGACAGCCTACAAACAAGGAAATGGAAAATATTAGAATTTGTATGTTTCCCCATGTTTATGTATGTGGGTATTTTATGTGTGTGACTGAGAATGCTTCACTCGTAAGAAGCATCAGATGGCAATTTACAAGATCTATACATGTTGATGAAGCAGCAGCAAACCCCCTGCTGATGCACATCTATTGCTTGCACCTGTATCTATATGAATGAGACACAATCTCTGTATCATATCTGCATGAATAATGAATATTCATGCTGGTGGATAATGCATTTTTTGCATCTTATTTTTGGGCACTGCTTCTTAATGAAAAAAAGGAGAGAAAAGGGAATAGAAAGAGAGCTGGAGGAAAAGAGAGGAGGAGACGAGAAATGAAATCCCTGCTCTGTCCTGTCTGTCAGTGTCCGTCATGTCACAGCCCCTGAGCCATCCCCACCCAGTGTTGGAAATCCTGATAAATGCCAAAGCACACATTACAGGCCGAGGCACTGCAGGTCCCTCTAAGGCACAGTGAAAGCAGCAGTCCCCAGAGTTCAGCTAAATGTAATCTGTGTAACGGTCAAGCAAATGACCGGGTTGTTTGAGGATGCACATTGTTCTGTAAATTGTGCTATAAATGTGCAATTGAGATCAGTTCCTGAAATAGTTCCAGCTTGGGGAATCTTGACCACGCTGGTGTTCACAAAGGATACATTTACACTGCCTGGTAACAGTGACCCAATTCAGATTTTTTGCACACATGCGGCACAGATCGGATGTACTAGGACTGTGTAAACAGGAAAACGCACATAGAATAGGACATTTTCTGATCCGTTTGGGCCACATTCATATATGGAAATAAATTTGATTGAATATCTGCCAATGCGACTGTCATCTAAATGCACAGATCAGAATTTCCCGGTTATTACGATTTGCATGTCATTCAAAAGGCAATATTCTCATACTTTTTTGGATTTGAATGATACGTAACAGACAGTATATCACAGGCACAACTGATCTATGCTGGTAATGGTAAATGTTAAAATAAGTTAAATGGAGGACGAAGGCCCAGTCCAGTGGCAAATAATTATTTCCTTTTAAGTATGTGGGGCGAAGAGTTGGTATAGGCCAAAATACTGGAAAACCAAAGATGCTCAGAATAGCAACAGCCTGAATTATTATTTCTGTCTCATTTTGTGTCCATTGTGGATGGAAACATGGCAAAGGTGGAGTGGTTGTTTACTTTCGATTTAGTCACCTTAGTTTCAAGTGTAAACCATGTGAGCACAGGTATCGGATACGGGTCACTTTAAAAAGTAGATGTAAACAGGTGGTCAAAAAAATTGGATATAGGCAAAAGTCGGAACTGGGCATCAAGACCTGCAGTGTAAACATAGCCAAAGAGACACTCAGATACCCAAGAGGAATAAATTGTAAGTTGCACTTTCACTGCTCTTAATAAGTATGCATTTTCTGCAGTCAATCAGTCAAAGAGTATCTGAAGACCCAAGCCGTAAGGACAGCCAAGCATAATTATTTCACTTAAAATAATCAACATGACTTTTATTGAAAACAACAGAACTTTTGAAAACGGACCGATGAATTTAATCACTGAGATGAGGCGTTATTGAGATGAGTCATGGGGATCCTGGCACTGCCAGTGTGCTAGCGGGCAGGGATGGAGTGGGTGGAATAAAGTCACACCAGCAGTCTGGCTTCAACACCTACCTGTAATTTCAGTGGAGACTGAAAGGAGGGGAGGGACACTGGGCTTCTGCTCGGTTTGAGGCTGAACCTCTGCAACATGCCAAACATGCCCGTTAGCATTACAGCCACGGCACTGAGGAAGGCTATTCATAATCAACGAAATGACAGCATCAAAACGGCACAAGCATCAGGTTGTTTTTTCTCTTTCACAGCTGGGAAGCAGTCAAAGACAGAGACATTGATGGCTTTTGGAGCTCATTTATGGCGAGTGTCAACGGGATCAGCATTTCTCTGTGTGACCTCATGGGGCGACCCCCAGAGGGGTGGGCGTCTGTCTCCTCTCGTTAGCTGAAACACCCTTCAGTCATCCCAGGTGGAGCTGAGACCTCCTGCCCTGTGTTCCCTCCGTCCCTCATCAGCGACACCATCTCCAGTGATACGGCTCTCCTTCTGTCTTTCCCTTATGTTTATGCATTGGAGGGCTGGTCACTGTGTGTTTTAATAAGCTCTCCCTCAGCAGTTTGTAGAGATTACCTCCTGATTACCTCTGTCTCACATTGATAAGGATGGTTTCGTTGAACAGCAACCATGATTGGGATACTGGTTAACGTGTGCTCCCCACCTCGTGTCATTTGAATTCACTCATTCATCTCCAGTTTTTCATCATCTATAACTTCTTTACAACTATTGCTCAAAGCACATGCTGCAATATTCTACTCTAAACATTTAGAACCATAAGACTACACCAACGGTCTACAGAAAGATTGACTGGGTTTGCTTTTTAGGCAGATAAATGTTAAACTGAGGATTACATTACATTATATTACCGGCATTTAGTAGACGCTCTTGTCAAGACCGACTCGCACAAATCATTTCTTTCTTTCTTTTTTTTTGAAAGGGCACTTGAACGGAGAATGGATGATTGCCTATATTGAAGCTGTACTATTTATTAAGTGAAATGAACTCAAAAAATGTAATATTACAGAAGGCTTGCAACATACATTGCCATACATTTGACTTAATTCTACTTGTTTAAACTTTGTTTCTTCATTTTGTGACAGTCATAGCCTGGTGTTCATCACAAAGGCCACATGAACAAATGATGATAGCACACATCTGCATACATAACTGCCATATCAGTGTTGTCCTTCTTCATTTCTTTAATGTATTCAAGGCTCTAGCATACAGCACTTAATAGATTGTGAAGAGTCCTATCCTTTTCTGTACTCATTAGCACAAGAGGAATATATTTCACCGTATTGGTAAATGCCAATATGTCAAGGACCTATAATTTTAACTGTGCGTTCAGACGTTTAACACTAATGTGTGTATTTAACTAGCTGCAGTTAACAGAGCCAGCCAGGCATTCATTATTACAAAGAACAGAACACTGCACAGTAGTGCTGTCTCATTATTTATTCATTAATCATATTGCCATTATCTACAAATAGAGGAAATGTTAACAGTACAACCTTTTTATCAACAGCTATGACTGTTGGTTCTGCATTTGACATTTTGTATACTTTTCCAAATCCTTTGTTCCCTAATTTATACTACACATTTTTTGTGTTTATTACATACTACTATTCTACTCTGTTTAGCTGAACAGTATGTCTTAAAGGATTAACATGGTGGTTGAATGTAACACTTTTCAGTTGTCTTTAGGCAACAACAAAACAAATGGGCATTTTTTAAAATTATTATTCAGTCATTTTAATGTATTTTAAAACTTTTCTAAGCCTAAATTTCCCACTATAAAAGTTCACCTGAACTGTCTGGGTGTGGTAATGAGAACTGTCAGTTAGCTATGATTGACAGACCGTGCCCCATTACCATAGCTACCTCCATGATGCACGCTCATTTTGGGAGACTGAATTTTCGCAAGCTAGACAACGTAGTATATCAAGTATCGATAGATAGCTAAGATAAGGACGTTGATTTATATCCAATAATAATTTTTGCTAGCTAGCTAGCAGTGTTAAGATAAAAGCACAACTATAACATCCGTATGAAAGAAAACTAGTTAGCTAACGTCATTGATAACATTACCTTATGAAAGCAAACTACCTAGCTAGCTAAATTAATATAACCAGAAACAGTCTAATAGTTTTTAAAAGGCACTCTAATTTAAGTGAACGTTAATCAAATATTTGCATTGTCTTGCCTGTAAGCCAGCGGCGCAAACTATGGGTCACGAGTTATCCATGGGTTCCCAAATATACATATATATATATATATATATATATATATATATATATATATATATATATATACATAGATAGATAGATAGAATTAGCTAGTATCACAGCAATTTGACTGACAGTAGGGAGGGCAAAACGGAGCTTTAGAATGTCGCCAGCAGAGTATGCGCGTGAGCTCGACAATACGTTTCTGACAGAAAAGGTAGTTTGTCGCCTTTATTTAATTCATTACAGTGGTGGTAGAAGTGACAAGAATTGGTCACTTCTACTGTGATACTACTGTGGTACTGTGCTGTTAGCCTTTACTTATCGCCGTACAAGGTCAATGTGAAGTAGCTAGCACAATCGGACTGCACTAACCCATAAAAATGTACTTTGAATGGTACTTGCTCAATCAAATGGTAAACGTGAAAAACATTCGATTATAGTCAGCGGCACCAAAATTTTCTTTCACAGCCTCAATAAACGGCAAAAGTCCCAGTAGGAGATTGAATTAAACCTTTTAAAGTTATATATTTTCTGAAACGTTATTGATTCCACTTGGCCACAGTGAGTGAAACTAGGCAATCTGAACGTATAGTTGCTATGTAAATTACATCAGAAGGATTCAGCCTTGTTGTTTGCTACCTAAACTTCACAGCACACTGATTGTAGCAGGGCCAGAGACTGTAGTGTAGAGCAGGGGGGTGTGTCCAGGCAGATTTCTTTACGGGGCGTGGAAAGGGGAGTGGTTACTGTACGTGTGAAGCACCAAGTTGAGAACATTCTCAACCGGTTGAAAATAGGACGATAAATTTAAAATGCATATTTCTCCAAAAAATAAAGAACGGACATATTTAATACTTTACTCATCGTGTTTCTTCAATGCCTCTTGTGCAAATAGCACATAAAACTGAGAAAGTGTGAAAACCACCATGTTACTCCTTTAATCTTACTGGAAGCTTTATTAGACTTCAGCACTGATAACAAGATGGATGTCTGGGACCTTTCTATGCCAAATATTTCATTGCAATCTAATGTCTTATGGTAGACAGTGATAGCCTTAGATCTTTGACAAGAAAGGAAACAGCTATAGCCCCAGTGTGATTTTACCACAGCCACAACACTATCACTGCAACATAGAGAAAACTCTTACTGACACAGCTCAGCACTTTAAGTATTCCATGAAATTATAATTTGGGAGGTGTTGGAGAATACATACAAGAGGGCGCAGATGGCCAAGATGAAGAAAACATAACATTAGTTACCTTCTTTGTCCTTGAGATTGCTGAGGTAGGACAGCAGATCAGCATTGGCCTGGACACAGTAGACCTCCCTGCTCTGGACACCGCCTCCGCACAGACCTGTCTGGTTGCCACGACGTCGGTCCTGTTGGCTTAGCAACATGTCCACTCTGCATTCACTCCATTCAGTAGTCCTCCAGCTGTAACTGTGAGAGACACCAACAAGCACAATTTTGTCCATATGCGTTTTTGACGTTTCATTTAATTTTGACATTTTGCTGTTACATCATTCAATGGTCTGTTCTCCCACGGGTTTCTTTTTTAAGAATCTTCTAGCATGCCTACCTATGATTCTTGTAGGGATGACAACTTAAAGAATGATTAGCTGTCATTTGTTTTATTGGATTTTGAGATGCTACATGGAAAGTGAAAGTGAATGACAAAAAAATCACAAGTGGGTGTTGTGTTTTTTTTTTTTTCTGAACAGAAGAAATACTGATGAAATACTGTGACTGAAATTGAAATTTAACAATATTACCACACATAAGTTAGGCAGTATCTCAGTGAGCAAAAAACAGAATCTAGTCATCTAGAGAGGTGGAAATCTAGTTTGATAGATGATTTTACCTAAACAGACTAGGTTAACTGCAGGTATAGCTCAGGTTTTACCTGAATATAGCCTGGCTACATCCTAGTCAGCTTGAAAACTTTCATTTTTCAACCAAATGTAGCTGCATTTCGCCTGAACGGATAGGCAGCGTTTCGCCGACTTTTCACTGACTTTTCATCACAAAAATGATCAAATGATATTTGCAAAAAGAAACACATTTAAATTTTATAAACCTTTCAAGTTCCCCTTTTCGAAAAATATTGTAAATGTTGTACCGTGATTATAAGCCTTATGGCCAGTGGCTCCACTGTTGGGAGGGTATACTTTGCCATTGAGAAAGAAAATGTGCTGCTTACTATAGTATTTGCAATAATTACTGTATTATTAAAGTCGGCGTAACTGTATCAGTGTTAAACAATTTCAGCAGCCTTGTGATTAGACTGTTTGCTCTGCCCTCTCAAGATGGCAGGCTCAGTTCCAAGTTAAATAAAACCAAAGGCTTTCACAGTCCAGAGGGTAATTACACAGGAAGGGGATTCATACACACAGAAATAAAGCTGAGAACTGACCCTATCACTCCTTTGCAACAGGCTTACATTTTGAACAACAAATACAGAATCACGGAACTAAATTCGTTATGACTGTTTCCGGAGACTATGCCATTTGTATAGCGGTGTACGGAAATCTTATTAAAGATTTTTGCAAACTGTACCCCATGTTCCCGTTAATAAAATTATTTAGGGATAACAGTTTTTGATTCAAGCCGAGTTGTTGATTTATGTCATCTTTGTGGTAATTTAAATCCATAAAAGTAACATTCAGGCAACCTAAGGCAAATAATAATAGAGACAAAGCGAATAGTTTTGCATGTAGTGAAAAAAGTAACACATTTTTCTCATAAATTTCGGCCACACCCAGGGGTATAGGAGTGATTTTGATCCTGGGGTGGGGGGCGGGAGGATGCCTAAATGCTAGGGACGTCTGCTAGGGACGTAGGGGGGCATGCTCCCCTGGGAAATTATTTTGAAATAAAGCACGTAAATTCTTATTTCTGGTGACTTTTGAGAACAGAATATACTAATTACTGTGGCTGTAACACAGTCACATGGTTCTTGTGTAAACTGCTAATTAATGCAAAAAATTTGATGACACACCCAGAGCAGTAAACTCAGTTAACATATTTTCCTGACCAAGGTGCTAATCCATAGGACACTAGGTGAATAATGGCATATCTCTATCGGTATTATCAGGAATTGATATGGTTCAGTTTACCAGTGAATTGTAGGAATGTGTAGCAAAGATATCTTTCATGCGGTGATTTTATTACATGGCCACCAAACAAAACTAAAAACTAATGATTGCCTTAATAATGCTATTATTGATAAGTTGATAACAACAACAATTCCCCTATAAACTAGAAGTATTTGATCATAAACAGAATGATGCTGATAGCCTCTGCAACTTATTTGTCTTTAAGGTTGTTTTTCAAAGAAATGCCTAATGTCTGGGCCACTTTTCACTTGCTACATTATTTTAAATCAAGTCAAGAACTTGGAGACGAGAATGATGAAGATGGAAGAATTAAAATGGTGCTCTACGGAGTGTGCTGTGTGTAGGATATCAGACAGATCCACCACAAATAACTAGTGGCTCCTAATGACTATGTAAATGATGCAGCATGGACATATTGATTCAACTGTAACATGAACCACTAAGTGACACAACCTTTATTTTCACTGAGAAATCGGTAATATGTGTACAAGTAGCTATAAAGACCTGCTTGTGGTCTAACGTTAAGCCTTTCATTGCCACCTAACAACTGCCTATCAGCTGTATTGTTAACAGTGCATCTGACAAATACATTAAACAAAGTGATTTGATTTGATCACTTGGCTAACTCCAATTAATAGACTAGACCTGTTAACTAATGTAATTAATAGGCAGATTATAGTTTACCTTCGTGCAAATGTAGCTAGCTGTATCTGTCTGTATCTGGCATTGACCGCATGTGTCCAAGCTTTATCCACAACAGACACTTTTCCAAGTTGTGTTTTCATCTTAGGGAATGGAATAAATACAACCCCCTCCCATACAAACGTTCAGGGTAACGTGTGTCAGTTTTGCAAGTTCCCCAATAGCTTTCAACCACAGAATCTACAGAAACTACAGAATCTTTGTAACTTGTAGCTAGCTAGCTAACTCGTTTTTTCCTATCACCTATACCGTTGCACACACTGTCGGAGCTAGATGTCCGAGGAAGTTATATATAGCAACCATCTCTAAGCAGGGATTGGTGGACTTGCAGCATAAACTCTAGTGGGCTGGACTTATTGACAGTCTCTCTGACCTATTGTGCCTTTTCCTACACACACGTAAACTGAATCTTGCTAGCAACCACTGCACCCTACCTGTCTAAAAATCATAACAAATGTGTCGGCACACAATGCAATGTGGCGTTTGAAAACAACCACCTAAAGTGGGGGGGACAAAATAAGCATTTTTGAATGGGCCCTACGCCCCTTGGCCACACCCACTCACATATTGAAAAATGTAACACTTTTACAAGTTTGTTAAGCACACATGATGTTTGACTAAATCTTGGAGGGGTACAGCACTTTCTAAAGAAAAACACCTTCCCTGTACTTCCCACCATGCTCAGGGATATCTTAAAAGGAAAAACAAATTCTAGACCAAGCCTAGAATATGGTTGCACTCTTTTGAATGAGTATGGAAACATATTACTTGACATGATGCAATTGCTTATCTGAATTACTCTTTGGAAAGCATAACAATGAGGGGAGATTCAGTCAACCATTTGTAATAGCCAGTAATGTTTTTTGTGCGATATTAATTGATAAAATTGAGGAGTATCAGTGCACGTGTTAGAACAGGAGTGAAAAGGGAAAAAAACATTAACGGCTACAGGAAACACAGGAGATGAGGCTCGGGAAAACGATGATGTGTCAATAACTGCCATCTGTGGGGGATCAGATTAGAGCAGACACGGACGCCTTCTCAGAACTGCTCCATTTGTCACCTCCTCTCTGTCTGGCACCAACCCAATTTCTTGGCTATTTCATCTCAATCTCTGTCCATATGTTCTCATCTTCTGTGCACACTGCACATCCCCCTCCACATGCATTGTTTGTTTTTTTCCCTGGTGCAATATCAAATCAGCAGACAGAAAATATTATTGCCACTGCCACAGGGTGCAGCGGCATATGCGGCGTGGGGTACTGGTTAAGAGGACAGGACTGAAGACCTTTGATTCATATTCATATAATGGGATACACCTGATGTACCCTTGCGTAAGATGCCCAAACATGTAAGTCTGCCTGAATAAAATAAAAAATCTGTACTGTAATTAATGAATTGAAGTGAAGCAAATATTCTACTGGTCAAAGTGAAAAATCTAAAAATATGTACACTTTTAAACAAGCATCTAATAAATGGTGGGGTCGTTATATCAGAATGAACGAAGTCTACAGGAAAACAAACCTTAAATAACTGGTATGGGCTCAGTACAGGCACAGCACAGGCAAAACAATGAACCACCAATATATCAAAAAATTCAGTGAAGAAGCAGAGAGATTCACTTTGTATTTCCACCCTGATAAAAATAATGCAAGCCATATTTCTGTTAACTAACTCGTAAATTTCTTAAATGTTGCAGGATTTTTGATGCTAAGCAAGAGGACCGACTTAATATGGCAACACTTCAACTAGACTCAGTTGCAGATTTTTCAAGTCTTGAATCAATCAGGGCACTTACAAATTATTTGCACAAGAAAACAACACGGCAATGTCAACTGGAGAATTCTGGGATACAACTGAAGTTAAATTTACTAATTGTACTCAATGTCAATCAATGACAGAAAAGAATGTTAAACTTTTTATTTGAAATCTATTCATGACATTCACCACTTTAAATCCACATATCACTTCATAATATATATTATAGTCCCCTGCTGCAGAGGTTTTATTATTACTACTACTATTTTTGTTCACACCAGTCTACAAAATCGGAGACTTCTCTCACGAAACCATCCACGGATGACAGACTTGTGTTTCAAAGATCTGGTATCATCAGTATTGTACAATCAGTATCATCTCCATATTTAATGAGGTTGTACATTTGTTGTATAGCTCTGCGTTCATTAGTTAATAATGTATAGACGACTGTGAGAGGACGCACCCCTGGAGTGCACCTGTGTTTGTGTACATAATCGATGCCTTGGTAGAACTGAATTTAACCTGCTGGCGACACAGCAGTGAAAAATGAGGTTCGGGTGTGAAGCAGGAAGATTAATCAAGGGCACAGTGATGCGTACGTGGCGCAGGGTGGCAGGCCGTCTCCTTGTGGGGTGCAGGGCTCTGACTCCTCCAGCTCGGGACACTCCGCCCCTCTGCCCACAGGGAACTGCTGCACCCGTCGTGTCCGTGAGCGGACGCCGCTGGGGTCACTGGGGTCGTGGCAGCCTTTGGAGCAGGGTCCCCAGTCCGCCCACTCGCTCACCTCACAGTCCTTGGTGAGGACGCAGGACTGGAACGTCATGGGGAGGGTCTGCTGCGTGCACAAGCTGTGGCAGGGAGGGGAGCAATCCATGAGTTCATCAATAAGTCAAAATAGATCAGCTAGTCAATTCAGTGGCACAGACAATATGTGGTCATATTTGTCATTAGTGAACTGTGAACAGGGATTGCCTTATACTCCCTGCGGTAGGGTGGACAAAGGTTAGCCTGGATTCCTTCTTCAGGAAACCACATCATTGGCGTCAACTGGACCACTCAATAACTACCAACACTTTCCACGTTTTTAACAGTATAAGAGATGAGCTCACATTTGCAATTGCACTGGTGCAGATATCATAGTGATGATGTGAGAGAACATTACAGTTGTCATCAAATGGAGAAACAATTAACTGATCAGTCAACCACTTAAAACCCCTATAAACAGAACAATTACTCAACAAATCAATCAACAAATCAACCAGTCAACAGTCTAACAGTAAAGTAACCAAATATATAATCACTGAACTACACAATATACCAATAAATTCATAAGCCACATTTGTCAATCTATAAATCATTTAATTAAACATAACCACAACTGGGAAAGTGTAATACTTTTTCAGAGAAGTTAGAAACAGAAGTTTAGCTCCCTTCAAAAGCACTGATGTACAGTGTGAAGCACTTTAATGTCCAGGTATGTTACTGACCTGAATCTGTACAAGCCTTATGAACAACCCTGTGATTTATTTTTTCAAGATTTCCCCCCCACCCTGTTACGAGGCAGTGAAAGCAAGGTCTCTCTCAAAGTCGTCATGACCAGTCATTTGGCAAAGAACAGTTAAAGATTTTCTGGCACTTGGCTTTTCCACTTCATCTTTGAACAAAGCAACTGACATGCTATTAAAAAAACTACACACTCCCTCTCCTCTCCACCTAGTTTAGAAACGTCTCATTTAAGAACAACCACTACACTTGTGAGAGGGAAAAATAACTTCCACGATTTCCTTATTTTATCTTGTTTTTCAATCAATCAGGTTTGAAATATGCCCTTGTGGAAAGGCTAACAGCGTAACATAATTATGTTATACAAACAATGAATAATCTGTGAGTGAACATTATTTCATAAACAAACAATGTCACAGGCCAAATTAAACAATACATACAATTAGTAGATAGTATTAAAATATTAATATGACTTACAAGTTAAATCAATTATTTTGTGCTTATATCTACAGCATGTTTTAAATATTTGCTTGATATTACCATTTTGAAACATATCAACTTAATTCTCAATTTATCAAAATAAATATATCTGGCATGAATTAGAGCTTTTGAGCATATAGATGTGGTGTTTATAGTTCTGTAATCTTTCCTTCTCAGTTGTTTGAGACAGCAGGTTTAAAGACACTAAGCATTTCCAGTCCAATATTTTGCACATGTTGATGCTGCTGCCATCACAGCCTCTGTAACACTGTAGACTTACTAGTTTCTGGGCTGGCAACATGCAGTAATGGGCTAAATAAAGACATTCATGGCATGTCATGGAAATGAGAGTATATTAGTCACACATGACTTAAATAGCCATTTCTTGAATACTCATGAAATAAAATGGCAAGCATAGTGAAGCTCGAATAGATGGAATAATTCATATTAGAACAGCACATTTTTAGAAGTGTGATAATCAAATCCAGATCAATAAAAGGCTCTATGGGAATGCATGATTGGTCCCCTTCCAGTTTTTTTCCTCTTTATAAGCTTTGCATTTAATTGGCAAAATATTGAAATTGATCCTATGAGATCTTCTGTACACCAAGACTAAGAACTGCATGTAACAGAGAATGGTGTAGCACCAAGTTTTAACAAATGGCAGCTGTTTTTTACACTTCTGTTTATCTTATGTGACTTTTGATTCAATGAGCATTTACGTTTTGACAGTTACAGCAGCTGTCACAATTGTGTGACAAAAGATCATAAATATGAAAGAGAGAAAGGCTATTAGTAAATATTAATATTTTCAATTTCCTTTTCCAGAACACTTTCATTTCCTGATTACTGTAATGACATTGTGTGTCACTAGTAGGGCTATGCTGATCTTGCAATAGCCTAACACAGCTCATCCCAACCTTACATCATGCAGCTCATTTGAATAATTTTGCAGCCCACCATACACCCAAATACTTTTAAATGAGGCTCCTCACAACAAGATTCATGCTTTCTTTGTTGTTTCTTTTATGGATTTTGGGGTCTAAATTGTTGACCTATTAACTGCTTATTTCCCATCAAAAGAGAGTCTTTGATGCCAGTCAGAAAATTTTGGACTTAGCAAGCAAGTAACAAAATGATAACAGCAAGCATGGATGCATGTTTTTAATTTTCATAAGCTGATGTGACAGTTATACTTCAGATGAGTTGGCACACTCCTAGTCACTATTCCTAAATATAGCATCAACCTATCTGAATTCTCTTGTCAAGTTTTCATTGGAGGCAGAATGCAATCGGGTGAAGCAGAGGCATAATGGTTGTTTCTTGCTGGTATGTTTAAGTCATTATATGGAAAATGAATACAACAAAGCCTCTCCAGATGCCTTGCACTGAAATTGCATATGAATAAAGATGAGTTTTACACTGCAATTGCACATGAATCAAAAGCTTCAGACAAAATGAAAGAAACAAACTATAAATGCTGTTTAGACTTTGATTGGCCAAATTCACTGAACATACACCAGATTCACTGTGCGCTGCCAGTCTAAAACTGCTTCCTGCTGCATGCATGCCTGCTGCATGCTGCCAGTCTTAACCTCCACCATGTGGTTATTAGACTATCCTTCCCCCGGGTACACCGGATTCATCCCACATCCAAAAAAACGCAGTCAACCTCCCAAACATGAATGAAGGTTAATAATAATCCTCATTGCTGCTGGATCTGTTTTGTGTGTGTCCATCTATTGCCTGTTAAGATTATTAATAACAATTCTAACTGAACTGTACAGTGCAATCTGCAATTCAGTTCATGTTACAAAATCAGTACAGGTGAAAATAGACCTGTCATATTTCCCATTCAGTGAAGACTTCAGAAGGCTGGAGCACACTATTGCATTGACAGAAATACAGAGAAAAAAGATACGGTAAATAATCATGTTCTCCTGCCTCTCGCTCTCTGACAGCAGGAACAAAAACACACAAAATGTCACATCGTCATATTTTAATAAGTTGTGTTTATAGCACGAATAGACCCACAATTAGTAGATCTAAAAACACACAAACGTTCTTACAGGACTCCACCATGTCCCCGATAAATGTTCTTTTATTCAAAACCATATCACAAAATGGCCACTTTCCAATTTGTTAAAAATGATCGACCATTACAGCAAGCTTACATCATACCTGACTAACCTTGACTTTTTCAGGTAGTAGTTTGAATAATCTGCTCTGAGCAAAGACTCACCTGGGCTCTGCGGTTTCCCCGCTCCTGTGAATGCATGTGACCTGGCGGGTCTGGTAGCCCATCTGCAGGTCCCAGAAGCGGGTCTCCTGCCGGTTCTGCCGGTTCCGGTTGCGCTTCTTCTTGATGAGCTCGCGGGTCTCGGGGTCCTTGGCCCCGGCCTTCTCGCGGTTGCGCTCCTTGTTCTTCCTGCGCTTGGCCTGCCGGGCCTGCCTGGCGTGGGGGAGAGCGCAGGCGCTCCAGGGCCCCACCTTCAGGCTGTACATGCTCTCCTCCCCCTGGCACGACCCCGGCTGGCACGCCCGGAACTCGGTCAGGTTGGGGCAGGACGAGCCGCCAAAGAGCGGCGGTGCCAGGACGGCGCGGGCCCGGTTCTGCAGGCCCGTCCCGCAGGTCTTGGAGCAGGCGGTCCAGAGGGAGAACTCGGACACCACGCAGTCCCGTGGGCAGGGAATGAGGCACGCCTGCTCCAGGCGGGGCTTGGGCTCGAAGTACTCGCAGATCACGTCCTCGGCGGGCGTCCCGTTAGCTTTCCGGACGCACCCCACCTCCCGCGTCTGGATGCCCTCCTCGCCCTGCGTGCACACGGCAGGCCGCTGCCCGCCGGACGTCCTGAGCGACACGGGCACGCACTCGCCCCACTCCCCCAGCTTCCAGTCGTAAAGCTCCTTGTGCCAGTCGCACACGCGAAAGCAGCTCTGCTGGTTGTCCGGTCGCTCTGCCTGCAGGCAGTTGGTGTGGAGGGTGCTCCAGCCCTCTATATGGGCACACCACACCGCCCGGCTCTGACTCCCGCCCGGACCACACTCACTGCCCATGCACCTTCCCCAAGGCCCTGCGCAGGGAACAGAGAACAAACATGTGTCATGTGGAAATAAGCATCTTCTCGTTCTTCATGTTGTCTCATTCCCATCCCATGTTGTTAAATCTTTCATGCAGAATAATGTTGCTGTGTTTCTCAAAGCCGAATAATGGAAGGCTCTTAATAACAGGATGACAGATTAAATCAAAACAAATTAAAAGCCTTGGGCAAACTGAGGGTGCAGTTTGAGACAAACAGCCAGCATCTTCTGAGAAATAATTCAATTAAAATGAAAAATAGCCATAAGCGAAACATTTATTCAAAGGCAAGCAAGCAAAAAATCCTCAAATAAACATAATAGCAATTATGAGAGATTCAATAGATCTTTCACCATGACAGGAAGGCATGTCATGGGTAGCCTTACAACCCTCTTCTCTCAATACATTTCCTTCTCTCTATTCTACAGAGATAAGATGTGTTACTCTGCAAACAGCAACAAACTGGCAGATTACTTTATTAATTTAAGAAATGTTGGACGTGATCCAAGATGAAATCTACATACAATATGAAATTGAACCAAATTTGAAACATTTCTATAAACACTTGATGCCGTCCTGAAATAAATATTCTTTTGAAAGAGAAAATGCAAACCACTTCCCCGCCTTTAGAGTGGTCTTTCTGAGCACACATGCTGGCCAGCTAAAAGACTCCTTCCCTCCCTTAGAGAGACCTCACAGATACAGTCCCTTAAAACATAATCACAAAAATGTGTCGACACAACAAAATGAAAATACTATCCATATTAAAATGACTGTGTGATGAATCAGCCACTGTTCACCCAGATTTCTGTTCTTTTATGAAATGGCTGACTTGTTCTATATATTTAATATTTATTATTTAATTACTCTACAATTCTGATGTGATATGAAACAAAGATTGACTTTCATTGGAAACAGGAAATGAACTTATAAAAATGTGTAAATAAAAAAACTTGTAAATTGTGCTTCTGGTACATACTCATTCTGTCTGGTTTAAACAGAAATGGAGTCCATACGTGTTGTTTTTTTCTGCTCTCCTTGCCAACTATTTTCTGCTTTCGGAATATATTAACATACGCTTGACTATTTTTCTAACTAAACCACTAAAAATGTGTCTGGTAAAATGCCTTGTGGCTGCACATTAGAAGACACCACTATTTTTGCATTGCTAATGTGTTTCACTTTGCTAGTTTTATAACTTCTTTACCACCCAACTCCCGAGAGCTCAGTGAAAGAATAAGCTTCCAAGGCTTGCTTTCTTTCTCTTGCAGTACAAACACAGAAACAAGAAACTGTAATCTAATCATATAACAATGCTTGATAATTAACAATTACCCTTAAAATAGCTACCTGACTCCTAAGTGCTTTAAAGAAATCTTATTTGCCAATTTTAATCAGCAGTTCATGGATCCGTTATGAAAAATCAAGCTGAGGCTATAAAAACATCAGCTTATGAACCAGCAGGAAAAATTAGCCTACACTATCAGAAAAAGGGTTCTAAAAGGCTCCTCTGTGTATCCATGGAGGAGCCCCCATCTAGTTCAAGGGTTTTTTGTTGGGCAACATGGTTCAATTTTGGAGTTTTCACTCTTTAACCATCTAACATGTTATGCATATCATCTGCAGGCACAATAGACTGAACAATTTATATTATATTATATTATATTATATTATATTATATTATATTATATTATATTATATTATATCAACAACAGTACATTTTCTTTCTTCCATTTTTGGTTTATTAATGTAACTATGAGGCATATTAAGATCAATTATTGCTGGTCTTCAAACCTCCAAACAACAAATACCATGTATTCCTGGTATTAATTGACTTTTCATGAAACTGTTCAATTGCCAATAACTCTCTGTAACAAAAAATGTGGGCTGTTTAATCTCTTCATGCTGCATACCAGCCCATTACCAGTTGAACAACCCAAGGGAGACTGCAGTATTGTAATTCAGCTAAGTAACTCGCGGCTGGTGTTCACTGTAATTTATGACCATGTCACGCGTTGACACAGTTATCCATGGGCCAATGGTAATAATGGGGGGATAAAATAATTGGACAACACCACCCATCTCCAATCAATTTTATTTGCACGTTGCCTAAGGCAATGTGACAACTGGGCAGGCATGTTGGTGAGAGTGTGGTGGTTTTACCCCATGGATCAGCCATCTTCATTACTACAAAGAAAAAAGGCTTTAGTCTGCCACGAGTAGGATTATGATTGGCCCGCTGTAGTCATGTGAACTGCAGGCCCAAAGGCCAAATACAACAACCCATTAGCACACTCATTGGCTCTCCCTGCTGCCAGCCTGGCTGGTTGTAATTGGCCTCAATTTGTTACTATGCCAGATTGCCCTGTAAATCCGCAGACACATCTTCACAGAACTGTATTTGTTTCTTCTTAAATCAATCACGAATGACTAGCATGACTATTCCTTTTAGATATATGCCCTACTGTTATTTAATGGATTCCCTTTATCTTATCCATCAATTAAAGACCACCCCATCTCAACATGACGTCCCCCATCGCAACTGTAGCCACTGGTGTATGAATTTGGAGTTTGCAAGCATCTGAGACATATTCACATGTTCCAACCAGACATTGCTCACAGATAAGATTATGTAGTTTACTTAATAGCTATCAGAAATTAGGTATCTGTGCTAGTTGCCTGGAGAGCGTAGGGGATAAAAATATATTGGGACTGTTCATGGGGCTAATCTCTTCTGGCGTTTGGCAGAATAAATGAGATCTGTGCAAAATCATTTCACCAACAATAATGGGATTCCTCTTTCAAGACTCCCCATGCTCCCCTGGTGCCGGTCGGTGGATTTGTGCCAGCATTTATGGAAAGAGAAACCAGTGGATTGGCATTTTCTTTCCACAACAGTCCAAACATAAAGCACAACTGGATTTTCAATGCAGTTTTTCAATGCAAACCTTGCAGCAAATTGAATCTTCAACAGTGACAGACAATTACTGTCATCAAATTCTGCAATATCAAGTATCACACTACTTCAACACTGAGTGCAAAAACATACCTTTCTCTCTCTCAAATAAATGTAACAGCAAAATGACATCACTTTCCTATTGTAAAATACTGGTAGACTTTAAAAGATACTATGGAGGAGGCTTCTCTTCTGATTATTGTATCCGAACATTCACTCTAGTCTTAACCTTGCTTTTCCTTAACCCTTCTTTTTTGTTTGCATTTACTTATTTGCAGGTTACAATATTAGGCCCACTACACAATCCATGCAATCCTTCATTAAACATTTTATTTAATTCATACTCAGTGTTTCTCTCTCACAGTGTCATGTGCACCGAGCACAGGGGTCTTCTGAAGGGTCAGACAGCGTTTGGTCATGTGCGCACATGAGCCGGATCCTGTGTTGTCCCTACGCCTCCCCCTCCCCTCATTCCCCACGCTGATCTCCGGTAGGAGCTGTCAAGGTCGAGGCTGTATTCACCTGACAAAAGCCAATATCCCCCTGCTGTGTGAAATACACCCTTGGTTCACAAGGTGTTCGAGCGGAGTCAGGGCGAGGTAGCTGTCAGAATGAAGGATTCAGCTGGAGGCCATCCAAGCCCGCACCTCATTAACAAACCTGCTTCCACACTCCAGAACAGCTCAGCACCGATTTCCACAATAAAAACACAGCGTGGGAGTTTAATGATGCTTGGAATATCTGTAATAACTTGGTCGTTCACTCTGAAACAATACTGTACAAGCCCGTATGTAAACTAACAAAAATAAATAAAAATGTAATGATTTGCCAAAAACAGCTAAACGAATGACTTACAGGCCTATTTGTCTATTTCGTTCAATTCGTATATTGTTCTCAGAATAGCACGTGTGGTGTATTTTACTGCTCATTTGCTTATGAGACTCTCTGTCATTAGCAGTAATATAAAGTAAAATCCAGGATGACTTGGTTAACTCCACACTGCTCAAATTTTCCATTAATAAAGTACAGGATATACAACATATTAATTTGGGTGAAGCAGAAAATACTTGCCCACAGGTCCCCACCAATGAACCTGCTAATCTCAAGTTCTGAGCACTGTGCCCCAACAATGTCACCATATTTAATTGCATGAGAAGTGTAGAGCATCAGAGTATGATGCTGGATGAAAGATATGCCAATATCAATAAAGCATAGCTAGGATATGAAAGGAGATTTTATAACCCGTACCAACAGTGCAGCTGAAGAATGATACTTTCCATAGTCAAACACCCAGTGCTGTATCCTTGATAACTCCTTCAAAACCCAAATCATCATTTCATCACTTCATTTGAATTACAAATGAATTTCCTTTTTTAAAATTGCACAGTTGTATTCAATATAAATCCAGAGTTCAGATTAAATTTTGAGCCAATGCCTTAAGAGAATAGAGTAAGCTGGGGCCCAGAAGCATTTAATGTGAAAACTGAGAGCATTCTGGAATAATTGCATTAGTGTTTTGGCTGTGCCTCCAGCCCCATGTTGGCTAATACACCCTTACTAATACTTGACCTAAATTCCATATTGGTGGAATGTACTAGCAGAATAGTTTATCACATTTTTAAGTGCCTCCTCTGGTAAATTTCATTTATATATGCAGTCCTGCTGAAAAAAATAGCAAATAAGACATTTATCTTTGGTCGAGAACAGTCAATTTAAAGGATTTTGCTCATAATTGTTCACATCGTTTTTGCTTATATTTCATTGTCTGGATGCAATTATTTTATGTATATGTTCTGGTTTCCAACACAGAAATATCAGTTGTGTTTCTCTGCCACCTGCAAGTTAAAGTTGAAGTGTGTACAATGCTCAAACATTTATCCACAAGCCAGGAACTATTTTCTACATTACAACCGACACAGTAGCACAGGAGAACCAGAGCCAATTAGGTAAGAGGCATGTCTCTCACTCACTAGAGCTGGGAGTCTGTGAGCATCGGGCACCTTGTTGGGAGGAGCTAATGCAGTGGTAACCTGGGAAATGTCTTTTTTTCATTGACATGAAACAATCATGATACTAAAAGCTCAACACAACATTCGTGTAATTTTAATGAAGCTGTAAAAAGCAAGAGACTATTTTTTTTTGTTTTTATATGTAATACTAACTCATTATGGTCCATTGGGGATGCCATACTTCTGTACACCATACAATTTGCAAAACAAGAAAAGAAAGAACAAAGAAAACAACGAAAAGAAAGCTGTAAATAAAAAATAAAAAGGTAATGTAGTAGCTGAGGATATGTGCTACCTGGATAATGTGATTTACCCAAGACCTGTTCCTGGAACAACATTCCTATTAACCAATCATTGCCCTCTAATGTCATCAGTGTGTGCTGAACAACCTCAGGTTCCTGAGCCTTTTCAAAATTCCCTCCAGTTTCCAGATGAGGTGTGCTACTATGTGCATGGCTCTGCTTTTCTGTTTGCAAAATATATTTCAGTGGCACCTACTTTCCACCATGCATATTCATATATAAATATATATATATATATATATAATCCTATTTCGCTGTTATGACTGTTGTTTCTCTGTTGTTAATTAGTCTGTTGTGACTAAGGTTACTTAATTTTAAAATTGCATTCATTTTTTTGACAGATATGCCAATGATGGGCAATATTTTAGTGGCTTATATTTGTAGCTGAGGTAGTGCAGAGCCTAACTGAGATGAAATAACTAGCTGATTAGTAGTTAAACTTTGCTGGTAACACATTACTGTTCAAAACGAATGCTTAATTAAGTAATTAATTTGTTACAATAATTGGGATATCTATCAAAAGAGTGAATTCCATTTTTATGTGAAATTTATGTGATACAACAGGCAAATGATTAGGGAAATAGGATTAAGAAAATTCAACAACATGATCATTCTGGATCAACATTAGCAAATCTAACCTGGATCAACATGGAGATGTTGGTCATGGATCAACATTAACAAATCTATCCAGGATCTACAGTATATGGCAATGATGGTCCTGGATCAACATTATAAAATCTATTTAGGATCAACAATGTGATATGTATCCTGGATTGACATTAGCAAATCTATCCTGGATTAACATGACGATGATGTTCCTGGATCAACAAATCTATGAAGGATAACATGGTGACAATAGTCCTGGATTAACATTAACAGATCTATCCAGGACAAACAATGTAATAATTGTCCTGGGTCGATATTAACAAATCTATCCAGGATCAACGTGGTGGTGATGGTCCTGGATCAACAAATTTATTTAGGATCGACTTGGCAATGATTATCCTGGCTCAACTTTAGCAAATCTATCCAGGATCAATATGCCAATGATGGTCCTTGCATCAAAATTAACAAATCTATACAGGATAATGTTAAATGAAATGACAGATAATTAGATTAGATAATGATTAGATAAAATGTGACCATCGCAGGTCTTTGTGTGGTTCACAAAGGTAAAGCTGTCAGTATTAATGTTAATCTAATGATATACTAGTCTAACTATTGACAAATATACTTGTTGGCTTAACTAGCAAGCTAACTGTGTGGCTAGCTAGTAATATAAACAACAAAGAGTGCTCATTTAAACAAACAGGTGCACCTATAACATTTTCAGTAAATCGAGGATTTTTTAGTATATATATTCAAATTTGTTTTATATTCATGTGACACATTTGCCTCCTATTGGTCCTTGTCAATATAGCTGAGACCACACCTGAACTTCCTTTTTTTAAGCCCAGCTGATGTCAAAACATGTTGGCTTTTCTTATGTCCTGGCATTTCTAATAGAGCCATTACAATGAAGGATTTTTTATCTATTATTTTCTTCCTATTTTTATTTTTTGAGTACCTTGAAAACCATTTCTGTTTTGCTTTGCTTTGTTCCCCCAGTTCCAAGAGCACCCATCTTACTACAATACGGTGTTTTTACAAGAGCACCCAGTTTTTTTTTTGTTTTTTTTTTTTGTATTGTTTTGTTTTGTTTTGTTTTTTTTTGTTCGTTTTTTTTTTTTTTTTTATCAATGATTTTCTTCAGTGTTATAAATGTGGTACACAATAGCTTATCTCTCTGGAAAGCAGGGAGTTTTAGAGAATTTTGAAATGGCTCAGCGGAAGGTTGTTCGGCACACACTGGTGAGATCAGAGAGCAGTGATTAGAATAGGAATGTTGTTCCAGGGACAACATTAGTGATGTTGATCCAGGAGCATATACTACTTGCCTAAATCACATCCTACACATGTACCTTTTGGGTATGTCTATGCCTTTGTACTGCTACAGCACAATCAAATCCAGGCAAAGTGCTTGGCTTGATATGCCAAGTACATCTACATCTTGTAAGGGCCATCATGCTCTTGTTACTATGACTTTTCAGTTTCTCCAGATGACCCAAATGGAATGTTGTTCCAGGGACAACATTAGTGATGTTGATCCAGGAGCATATACTACTTGCCTAAATCACATCCTACACATGTACCTTTTGGGTATGTCTATGCCTTTGTACTGCTACAGCACAATCAAATCCAGGCAAAGTGCTTGGCTTGATATGCCAAGTACATCTACATCTTGTAAGGGCCATCATGCTCTTGTTACTATGACTTTTCAGTTTCTCCAGATGACCCAAATGGCAACTAAATGTTAGGGAGCTTTAAACTGATTTAAGTTCAAATTAGTAGGCAAGTCTCATTAAAAAGAAACAAACAATGGCCTTTGGGACATGACAAATTTGGTCTGTATAGTTCACAAGCTGTATGCTTTAACCCATCACCAAACACATTCTAAGAAGAGGATTTATAAAACGTATGCCTTCATCATGATAAATGCAAGTCCCTGTTTTACAAACACACCAGTGACCTGTTAAAGGTTCAGACTTGCATATTATTCAAAGCATGACATGCAAGACTCTATGTATGTATCCAGCGTTATTAAAATATGGTAAAGACTGTTTATGGTTCCCCTGTTAATGTTTCTACTTATTGGTACCAAATCAGAAGAAAGCAGTTAAAAATGAAATGAAATGTTAAATTGCAGCCTTGCAACCAGTAAGTGTAAATATTACAGTATAGTATATAACTGGGTGTATCATTAAAAAAACATGGGATTCGTGGACTTTCTTAAAGAGAAGCTGTTGTTTCCAACATACAAAAACTCTTTTTAGGGCTGTTACATTTGTGCTGTTTTTTTTTTTTTTTTTTTTTTTTTTCTGTGCAGTGAATTTAAATGACTGTGTAAGGCTTTTAATAATATGCAAAATGTCATACCTTGGATTTGTAAGACATTCCTACTATATTTAACTGCTATAGCAGAAGACTTTCTTTGTTTTTACCATGTTTTCATGACAGAAGCCATATTGTCAATGCTGGATCTATTTCAGACCAAAGTGATTTTGAAAGGTCATAACATATGAAAAGAACAAAGAGATATCTTACCATTCACAGACAAACTATGATATAAACCTCATATTTACAGAAAAATATTCCAAATATGCCACTGGGAGTTTTTTTTTTTTTTCCATATGTTTGCTATTTGGGGGTTCAGGCCTGGTTTTTGCTCTTTTTCTGCTATTTTGTAAAGTGTCTTTGTGACCGTTTTCTTCACAAAGCGCTATTTTCATTCTCTGATCACATTGCAACACATCTGCTGAGACTTCATATGTACATGATTTAAGTCCAATACATTTACAGTGTAACCATGACAACTGCTGAGTTTGAATGGCAGTTAAGCCCAAATGTAATAGTTGTAATAAACAAACACTTCAGGCAGACAGTCGGGCTTGAAGTCACAGTACAAAGTGAGCAACAGGATAAGACGCTATACTTGAATTTTTATTGCATTCACCAATCTTAACACAGACTATAAAACATTTACAGATACATTTAAATGTACCCAAACAAAGAGGTAAGCTATTCTTCCTGCACAGCGTTGTTACTGCTCCTCTTTCTCGTCTCTGTAGAAAACATCTGCAGATGTGTCCAGTGGTGTCTGAGTAATGGGAGGATGGAAATTGCTCGCCTGCGGAGTGTCTGTCCTCTGAACACCCTCGCCTGCTTCCATAATTCAGTTCTAGGCTGAGGGGGCGGGGGACTCATGGGAGTTTTAAAAATGGTGCAGGAGAGAGACAGAGAGCCACCTCAGCTGATGCTCACAGCAGACAGTTTTCCGTTTTTGTCTGCTCTTGTGTGCTTGTGAACTTGTGTGAAGTGATATTTATTGGTCCAAGTTCTGTTCCAAAAGCAAGAACTCAAAGGAACGAGAATTGTAAAAGATCCCAAAAGTGTTCTTGATTCCTCCCAAATTTTGAGTATAGGAGCCGGAACTGTGGTTGGAGGGCAAGCCATGGCCCCACAACTTTTAGAAAATGTAAACTCAAGATGTTCTTTGATCAGTGAATTTTTAAATCTGTAGTTATTACACATTGCGCAATAGCTGATTCTGATAGGTCAGTTGAGACATTCTGCACTCAGTTGTTTCTGAATCAGTGGCTGCTATTTTAGTAAGAATTCTGCTTTTAGAACTCCTGGATGTGAAACTTCAGTTTCATGCCTAATAATAGCACTGATATGACTTCACAAACAAGTCTGGTCAATTCTGAGTAACAAACAGCTCTTTGCCAGCGAAGCAAGGACTTTGCTAGCTACCTGGATATCTTTGTTGGGCTAAATCGGCTCATTGTGGAGGTTTGAATGAAAAACAAGTTAGTTTACAAAGCTCAACACAGTTCAATAGTTAGTTGATAGTAGGCTTCACATCTCCATAAATGGAAATATTCAGCTAAAGCTTAGACTATTCTTAATTTGGCTAGATCATTTACGTTAATGCAGTTCAGAATCTAATGGACAACTTTTTAATGCTTGCAGGCTAATAATAAAATTATCTCTATACTTTGACTCAAATTTGTAGTTCAAGAACCCTCCACTTCACATCGCCGGCTGGCTGTAGGCTAATGTTACATCACCTGGGCACAAAATTAAGCTGGTAAACTGAATTTCATTCAAAAAGTAAATAGTTAGTAGGATAGTATTGAACATTTTTAAACTTGTTATCTCCAGCCCACCCAATCGGTATGCTTTATTGTATAGAAAAGGCCTATTAATTAGGAAGCTGAATCGTCCAATCACCTTTCACTATCATTATGTATCAACCAGACATTCATACTGGGTTTACCATCTACCAATTACAGCCCTTTACATTCAAACTTTCATAAGTATCATTGCAGTTAGAATGAGGCAGATAAACAGAAAAATGGGAACGGATAATACTAAACCACAGGATAACAAGGCACGGTGCATCTATAACTAGGCCTACTATAATTCCAGATGCACATTTTTTCATGGCCAGGACTAGATCCGAGATTTAGGAAATGAAAGAAATAGTGCACTTCCTATAAAACTAATAATGATTGCAGATTTTTTTACAGACTTCACAATAGTCTACAGACTAAGAATTCTCACTCTCCTATGAGCAAGCAATATCTTCCTTGTGCCCCTGTATAAATGGATTCACCTGTGCTTGTAGCCAGATCCAGCACAGCCAGGAAAACAGACATCTGTGCGGTAGCATCCTTATAAAACTGAGGAAAATCCCAACCCTGATGGATTCAGCACATGGAGGCTTTCCAAATTTGCCACAGGCACAGCATCTGAAAATAACTAGGATGCTTGAGGAAGCTTTTAAACGAGCAGGCTGTCAACTGAGCATCACGCGCAGGGCTTAGCAGCCACTGTATCTGATTAGCTAAATGCAACATTAGGCACATTGTGAGATCACATGACCTTACTTCCCACAAACAGAGCGCAGCTCTCTCTGTATCTCTGATCACAGCACACCTATTTAAAAGGGAAACAGAAACATGCAACGTGACAATGCTGTGAAACTAGAACATAACTGAAAGTCGTCAATATAAATAGAAAATTGTGTTTTTGTTTTTCACATCAGACTCAAGAAAGAGAGTGATTAGAATGTAACCTATATTATGCAAACAACTGTCCGGCTTTAAACATTGCTTTCAGCTTTACAGAATGAGGTCATTGACAGTAAATAAAATAAGCATGGTTTCACATGGAAATAACAGGTATTCCAGGTGTATATATCATTATGATACCAAATATTTATTTTTAATTAAAATAATAATAAAAAGGCTTTGGTGCCCACAGTGGTTAATATAAATAAGGGCCCAGTGTGCCATGTGATTACAACTGTGAGCAGAAGAGGCTCCCCCTTGAAAGTCTTCCCTGAGGGAGGTGTGAAAGTGGAGGAAGAGAGGCTTTCACTGTGGCTGAGGAGAAAGAATGGTGAGCCTTTTCTGAAAAAGAAAGAAAAAAAACCCTGCCCTTTAGATAAAAGCATCAGTCACTGAAGGCCGGTTTTACACACCAGGCTCAGGAAGGTAAACAAGGTGAAATGTGATCCAGCAGATAGGGTTGTGTGCTCTGGGACCACTTTAGAGCACAACACAGAGATGAGCAGGGCTGTCATGATGAGAGGGAGCACATGGAATAGGTAAGGGAGCCTGTCTACCATCCAAAAAGAGTTGAGAAGACAGTGGTCATGGTTATCATCCTGCCACCATAACAACCAGTGATAGGGAATGCAAAGGGCTATGTGAGATGTCCATTCAGCTGCCATGGCAACCAAGAATAAACAGTACTCCCTGTTTTTTTTTTTTGTTTGTTTGTTTGTTTTTTTATCTAAACACAGTGGGTTTTGAATATGACTGTACGATTTAACTTTTTTTCTGAATTACAAAACATGGAATGTAACATCAAGTCGGGGGGGGGGGGGGGGGGATTTCACGACAAAAGCTTGTTAACTTCAGCTCAGTGTCTATATTGGTTGCTAGAACCATTTTCCAAATAAAGGGGGAAAATTATTTTAAGTAAATCACCAAGGGATTTTTGTAGTAAGCAGGAATTTACAACACACCCACCTTCCATAGGCATGATAAGATTATACAATTTACTAGTATTGCAATGTTCACTTTCACAGTTCTGCACCTCAAAATTGTCTATTTTCAGGAGACATGATTTTTGAAAGAAATACTGTATGTATCTTGAACATGAATATGTACTTGGATAATATTGTACTACATATGAAGAAAGCTAAATTAATGAGCAATTATATTTTTATATGCTGCATACCCCTTAATTATGATGCATTAATTTTCTGTGTGTGTTCGCAGTTCTTTTGAAAAGATTACAACCACAATAAAATTCTGCTGAAATTCAAGCATTGTGCATGTCTCTGTGCTTTCAGTCAATGATGGTTGGAGTTTGTATAAATTGGAGAATGAATTGCATTCCAAATTTAAAACAACATAAATACTTCTTTTACATTCTACATTTCTCAATCTAATTGCCTTTAAGAAGAAAAACATCACAAACAAACACACACAATTTAGATTTATGCTTGGATCACAATAAATTTCTTCTATAGTCAAAGCCTAAGATTATATTAAAGGTCTCCAATATCATTCTCAGAATACTTTGCCCTTTAAATTTTCATTTTAAAAAGCACATTGTGAAAAATAAACAGCAATTGAAAACCTAATCCAAGCATATTTCTCATCTGTCTGATGCTGAGGGGACATTATTGAAAACACAGCTTACATAAAAGGTGATTCCTGTGGCTGTTCAGTCTGGGTCTGGTTACATATCCTGAGGCTGCTGAAAAGACTTTCAGATTTGTTCTTGATGTATATATTTCTAGGGGTAGTTTCCCATACATTCTATTGTTTATACAGTATTTTTTTTAAATTCCCACTCTAGATAAAGCACTGTGTAAAAATATTGCAGTAAAAATAGCAAAAGATGTACCGTAATACAGTACTGTGAAAAAGTTCTTGCTCTGTTTTTCTCTGTTATAGCATATTTGTCACACTGAATGGTTTCAGACCATTCAGACCAAAATGCAATATTAGACAAAGGGTACCTCATTTAACAGTAAGAGCAGGGCTGACCAACTCTATGCCCACTAACTGGTTTCACCCTCTTCAGCAGCAATACGTATAACCAAACGCTTCTTATAATCTGGTCTTCCACATTGCTGTGGAGGAATTTTAGCCCACTCTTTTTTTTGTAGAACTGCTTTAATTCAGACAATTTGGTTGGTATTCGAACATGAACTGCTTGTTTCAGCTCCTGCCACAGCATCTCTCTTGGGCTCAAGTCAGGACTTTGACTAAGCCACTTCAAAACTTAAATGTAGTTTCTTTTAAGCCATCCAGATGTGGACTTTTGTGTTTTGGATCAATTTCTTTCTGCATAGCCTAATGACTGGTACAGAACAGAATTGATGGACCCTTCAATAATGGCAAGTTGTACAGGTCCCAAGGCAGTAAAGCATACCTGCACCGTCACACTGCCATCACCATGTCTGACTGTTGGTATCATATGTTCTTACTGAGAAAAGCTGCATTTACATTATGCCAGACATTCAGTAAAGGGAAAAATGTCATCGAAAAATGCCCCCTTTTGACTCAGCCGTCTATAGAACATTATCCCAAAAGGCTTGGGGATTATCCAGGTGCTTTTTTGCAAAAATGAGATGAGCACTGATGTTTCCCTTGGTCAGCAGTGGTTTCCGCCTTGCTACTCTCTCATGAATCCGATGTTGCCCAGTTTCTTTATGGAGTCATGAACACTGACCTTAGCTGAGCCTAGGGAGGCCTGTAGTTTTTTTTTTTTTTTTTTTTTTTTTTGATGTTCTTCTGGAATCTTTTGTGACTTTCTGGATAAGTTGTTGCTGCACCCTTGCAGAAATCCTTGCAGGTCAGTCATTCCTGGAAAGATTCACCCCTGTTCACCAGTGTTCTCCATTTGAAGAGAATGGCTTTATAGGCCTTTTCAGACCTGACATATTTTATTACTGTACAACATTTTAATTCCTTCTGGAATTTCCTTTGATTGTGGTATAGTGTGTTCTATAATGTATAGTGATGATAGTGCAAGAATTATTATGAAAACTAGCCTATGAGCCCAATGCAATAAACCAGAAAAACAATAAGAAGCACCTGTAGCTTCCTGTCATTATACACAGTATAGCAAACACTAAGACAATGTGCAGAACATTGAAAAAAGATGGTATGCCTAAGTACTCAATGATCTTTGTGATGACATTCTGTCATGCTTCTCCACTTAGTTCATAAAAGGACACTCTAGATTCTGAAAGTCAATGCAATACACATTTCAAATCAATCTTGATGAAAGTGTTTGAAAGTGTTTGAAAGTCAAAAGGATGACCTTATATTTGATTTCTGAATGATTGTATACATCTGGCCATACAGTTTTCCCTTGCTCTTGATTCTTATACTTCCAAAGAAAAAACCTAGTGTGCCTCTTTGAATGGGCCTTGATCCCCTCTCTGTTTGCAAGGCGTTAGCAGAGTTGATGACTCTGTAAAGATGAGGAGAAACTGTGCTGGATCCGCTGAGGGTTCAGCCAATTCCCATGTAACCCCCCCCCACCCCAGCCTCCATCTGTCTCTGTCAGCTAAGTGTATGCTGGGAGAATGTGGGCCCGCACTCACAATTGTAGGTCATAGATTTCTACCTTGTGACGGCGAGGGCAAGGAGCGAGCTCACCACAGTGGTGAAGGAATAAGGAATACTCTGAGGGGGGAGGGGATGAGGCGGGAGCTGCACCCTCCTGGGGGGCCTTGGCGGCAGCCGTGACCCTGATGTGGCAGAGTTCAGAGGCTGAGAGGTGGGTGGGAGACGTCTGGGGGGATTCAAGGCCTTTTGCTGGACTGAATGCAATCAAATCAGTACCTGGCTAAAAGTAATCACCTTTTCTATACGCCATTACCAGATTAGGCTGTGGGTGTAGAGGGGAAAAGAGCTCTGAACGAAGGAAATCCAATAACCTCAGTGTGAAAGGCAGAGGCTGTGGTGTCTGAACTCCAGGAGTTCGCCAGTAGTTGTCACAGTGTGATTTTACAAGAGGGCATCCTGTCACCCACTTCTCAAATGACATACAGTGAAATCTAGGCTAGAAAGGGAGAGAGAGAGCCTGTATCCTTTTTCCTTGAACATCAAAGAAAAACTTCTCAGTAGTTGGTGATTGGGTTTAAAATAAGGAGAATAACACATGGATCTAAACATTTCAAATGCTGAAGCAGATATGCCTTTTGATGAAAAGTTACATTACCTGGGGTATTTTTAATCTGTCGGCAAACAACATGATATGAAGACAAATATTATATATAATCAAGTACTGAGTTGTTCAGGGCAAAGATAATCTTTACAATGTGACTGCACTCTTCTTTAGCAACCTCTCAGCACTTGTAATAATTGAAGAGGTGTGGCAAATGCATGACTCCTGGAGCTTAAATTATACAGTTAGAATACCACCGATGTCAAGGAATAATTGTATTTTGATGTTCAGGAAACAGATTTTGCTGTACAGTTTGAATCCAATATAATATGTTTTTCATCTTGCTTCAAGCTACTGCTGCTGCAAAATAACCTGGCTAAGCATCAAAATATTTGATGTTTCATGGTTAAATTATATTTCTTTGACTATCAAATACAGTAATAATTAACTGAAATTAACTGAAAATATTTCAGGACTCTGTTAATGATTCTGAACATGCAGCAACCCGGGACTTTTCACTTATGAGACCTTCAAAAACCAAGTACATGGAGGAACCAATTAGTAAAGCTAGGCTGTGGAGTTCAGTATGTACTGATTTCAGCACATGTAGGCTAGCAGTGATCAGTCCCATGTTCTGGATCCGGGAAGCACAGTGCGGACGTAGGAGAGGGTGTGGGAGTACTGGCTTCACTGGTTACTACTGTACTAAACTAAGTATCTGAATCCAAGAATGATTCATCAGAAACACACACACACATACACACACACACACACACACACATTAACATACATGCACACTTATGTACATGCAATCACTTATAGGTTATGTTCATGTCATCCAGCTAACTTAAGCCCAGACCTGCAGTTTTGCTGGTTTGGGCTTTAGACACTGTTGCCCCAGGAACAAGTCTGGCTAATTTGTGAAATTGCTTTGTGAATCTGAAAACCTCTGAGTTTATCCCAAAATGACAACAAACTAATCAGATTTACTGTGTTAGCCACATGCTGTATTTGAAACAGGGCCCAGTTTATCCACTATTTACATGAGTGGTGGTATAGAAAAAGCATTATCCTGCTAACCTTGCATTTGGTAACATTTTTATCTCTGCTGTCTCCTATGAGTGCAGATTCTCTTCATAACATATTAACATCATAATAACCAGAAAGACACAATCTTGAGCATCAGCCAACAGCTAACGCAGTTTTCAGCCAATCAACACTTTTTGTTTTGACAGTAATATAAAAAGTTATGAACATGTCGACAGATGTTACCATAGAGAGGCCATGGAAGTCCTATTATAGGCCTCCCTTGACAGGAGCCAAAGCTGTTAATATAAGTCTATTTTCAGCTTCTGACTATGGATGCAGGGCCTGTCACCGTGAAAACCGAGAGAGAAAGTCTTGACACATCCATATTCTCTGCATGTCCACAGTATCATCTCCCCTAAAGGTCACTGTCGAATTTCAGCATTGCTTCACCATGGCTGTATCTGTACACTCAATTTATAATTAATTATTTATTTATTATCACTTATTATCTTATTATTACATTTTCCTTTAAAATAGCTTTTCCCTGCAAGGTCAGAGGGAGATGGGAACTCTCTCTCTCTCTCTGGAGTTCCCAGGTTGTGGTGACTTCAGGAATCATTAAGTGCACAGTTCAGGAATTCTTCTACTGTCTCCCTGAAGTTTTAAGACCTATTTCCTGGATTCACGTCTACTTAGATGACATCTTGGAATGTCGCTGAACTACTTAACTATTTAACTTCTGAAAATGATCTGAACAGTAAAAGCAATGCAGTGGATGGACAGTGATAGAAACAATTCTATTCTGTTGTTTCTTATATAAAAATACAACATGTAAACAAGTAAGGAATGACAGACATATAACCCCATTAGTGATCTGTCTGTACTGCTATCAGTAATCCGTCTCTATTCCTGCTCTAACACCACTAGCATATGCACTTCAACACTCCATGTAAATAAATACATTTTAAAAAACAATACGTTACAGACAAATTCATTTGTGATTGAAGAGGCTGATGAGGAGAACCCATGCTAGCTGTGCCCTTTTGGAGCAAGTTACACTAAATATCATGGCTACGGTGTCTTTATGTGTAACCTTCATTTTGCAATTTTACAGACACTTCCTAAAGGTAGTCACCCGCTCAATGAAGTTGTAACAATAAATCTTTATCTTTATTGCATTGTAACAAATAAATCTTTATTGATTTATTGAAATGATGTGGCATCGATGACACAGAGTAGGTCCATCAGACTTCTCCAGGAGGCGGTATTGAATCTTTACATGCATGGCATGACTGCAGACACATGGGACAGAGCCACGTTGCCAGAGTTATCATCTCATTGTCGATTCAATGGCTGAGAACAACACAGCTGAATTATTCAGTGGTGTCCGGAATCCCTTATGCAGCATTTTTGGCCGTCAATTAAAGTCAGTTAAATACGAGTGTAATGGAGGTGAACTCACTCTATCTGTCTAACTGCTTCGAATCACTTGTATCATACAAGCAATTATTTTATATTTGAAAGTAATGTGACATTTGGTTCACTATACATTCATTAAAAAAAAAAAAAAAAATTGGAAAAAGTCAAATTTCCTGACTCGACATTTTCAACCTTCGTTAAGCCATCATTTTGCATGCCACCTCATGCAGATAATATGCGTAAAATAGGATTTCTGAAATATAAATTGAATAAACTGATTGAATTAATGTCCATATAATTGGTTTACACTTTAATAAATTATTTGGTTAAAGGTAGCCCAAACACACTATGCTCCAATACGTTTTTATTTACATGCATGTAACCTATACATTTCTGTTTCTGGGAATAGATTTCCTTTGTGAATTGATTTTGCATCCTTCAAAAATTAATTTCTCAGAAGAACAAATCAGACTCTTCAGAGATGCAGACATACACTTTTTTATCATTATAATAATTTTAAATAATCCTATGTGACCAGACAACATAAGCGTGTAATAATGATTCTTAGGGAACAGACAATGTAAGTTAATCATTATGATTCCTATTATATACACACAGATAAAATAATGAGTGTGTTGGCGCATGATCATTGCTTGATGTTTATGTAAACTACATTTAAATAAAACTGAAAGCATTCATAATTATAGCATTCAAGTCTCCCTCCCTCTTGAGATTGAGATGAGGCGATAAAACTGAGACTACCCTTCAGGCATTGTAAACCCAACACCTCTCTCTTCTGTTCATAGACCAGATGGGGAAATACTAATGGTTGGGGGAGGGGTGAATGGGATGGACACACAAACACACACACACACACACACACACACACACACACACACACATTTTTAGATTTAGGCATCTGTGCTCAATCTTTCCCTGAAGTGTACGGAAGCAGCATTTTAACAAGCTTTCATCAATGCAGTCGTAAGTATCCTAGAGAATTACTCAAAGCCTGCAGTAAATATGAAGTGGGGGTTATGATGCACCAACTGTCCTCTTTCTTATTCAAAATAAAGTGTTTTTGTTTATGCTACTTATCTTGTGTTATTGCCACAGTACAGAAAGTTAAAAACAGCCGTATCTACTGTTTATTAAAAATGACTCTCATCAGAAAACTGGTGCAGGTGTCCTTTTATTGCCTACATCTGCTTCATCACCCAACAGACAATAGACTCAGCGCTGCCAGGTCACATAAGCTTTTACAGTGTTGCTAAATCTTTTTAGGCGAGAGGGAGAAACACTGATTCAAGTATATGAGACTGAATGAATCAGTGGTAAGATGTACTGTATGTGTCAGTGTTCGTGCGTGTGTGTGTGTGTGTGTGTGTGTGTGTGTGTGTGTGTCTGTGTGTCTGTGCGTGTGTCACTGACTCAGCAGCAGAGTATGCAGGGGTGAGTTTACACGTGTGTGTGTGTGTGTGTGTGTATACACATGAGTGTGTCACCGGATCTGTAGAGGTATGGGGCTCTCCAGAGTGCTGTAGGCAGTTATTAATGGGAAACCTTGCTGTGCCTTTCACCTGTGATTTATCACCTGCTTGTGATGTGAAGAAGGGGTCAGGTTGGGTTAGGACAGTCTCCCTCACCTCAAAGGGAACCATAGGCACCCCCTCTGTTCTGCACTCAGAATGCTACCTCTTTTTCCTGCCACAAAACCATTGAGCTGCAAATTATAAGATGGAATCTGATACAGTGATATAAATGACAAGATCATTTAGATTACGAGATGCTACCATAATGGAAAATCATATATTTTGGGTGGGTCATTGACATGAATCAAAGCTAAGTCTGTCAAAATAAAAGAGGTTCTCACAATACTATGAATGCAAGTGGAAAGTGATAAATTCTACTGTATCATCAATCAGGAAATCAGGGGAACTTTGCTGTAAGCTCTCTCCTTCCCCATTCAGTGAAAACATTTAGTATGATAAACATGCAACAATAAAGGGAATCAGGAAGGGGGCAAATACTTTTTCATGGCACTGTATAAATAAGGATGTGTGTGTGTTCATGTTAAAATTGTCTGTTGTTATTCAGAAAATAACTTTATTTTCCAGTCTCAACTGTGAAATATGCACTTAAAATATACTTTCCTTAAGAATTTTCAGTTTTCCAAACAAAAATCTTTTGATTCAAAGATTACTCTCTCTGTACATTTTTATTGGACAATCTGTCAGAATTTTCAGCATTATTCAATATGGGTGGTTTCTTGAGTTATGCATTTGACTCATAATTAATATAGAATAATGATGAAAATACTTTATGGTGTTGACAACATTAATGTGTTTTATATTAGACACTTGCACTGATGGTAGATGGTGATAAGTATTTCAATTAAGCACGAGAGAGAGCCAGAAAGAGAGTGAGAGAGTGTCTATTATGACAAAAATACAAACAAATGCCTGAAGAATAGAGTAACGAAAAGTTACTTCAAATCCTCGCAAAATATCAGTAAAACAGAACAACAGGTGTTTTCACTAAATGCTCCACATATGTGGTAAGTGTACTGTGAATGTAATGTATATACTATACAGCGACAGTACAGATGCTTGTCATTTGCTTAAACCATGATAATTAGGGTGCTGTTGCATAAAAATACATTCTGTCAACACAGATTGAATTCATTATTCACTTTGATTTATTTTAGGGAGCCTAAGCTTTATGGGATAGTGCTATTTTATGTCAGTACCCTTACAGAAATGGAATATGCCACAATATGTTCAAACAACACAATACATGGCCACATATTAAAAACATACTTGCGTTCAGGTAGATTTTTTTTTAATTCATTGCCGTAAAACATAATTATTGACATTCCAAAAAGCCCATGTGTTTGCAGTACAGTGCAGAATATTCCATTTCTGTACAGGTCAGTGAGTGTGTACTGTATGTGAGGGACTGTTTCAAGGGCTATTCAGTCAGTCAAATCTTTATGGCATAACTCTCCATTATGTATCTCTTCTGTTGAAAATCTAAAGCATATTTTTGTACAGTAATTATCATTGCCGAACAAGAGCCAGCATTAAAACTTTACTCAAAGTGATTCATTTCAGTCCCAGACTAGGGAAGTTGCATGTGATCTTCTGATTATGAGTGCATCCTGACCTGAACAAGGCAGTAGGAGATCCCCAAAGAATGCACTGTCTAGGAAATAAATAGGTGGATTTGCTTATAAATAATTAAGTAGACTGTTAGTACATAGCAGCATCATCGATCAGTTTGTGCAGGACTTGAGCCTGCACGCATGATTGTGTAAAAATTTTGCCATATTGAGTTACTGCGCAATAATTCATATGAAATCCATGAAGGATAAAATCTCAAGTGCTCGATTTAGAGTTTACTGACCAATGAACAGTTCACTCCGCTCTGCATTCATTGTATATAGGACAGTGGTGCACAGTACTGACGGATATATGTATCCTTTCAATAAACTGGTAGTGGCTTTATATGAACTACAAGCCATGATTTAATGTCGGATTTGGATGTAAATGTTTTCCATTTGACTCTTCTCCTTGCACTCCAGCTGCAAACTTCTAACACTGCATGGTGCCCATTCACATCTCACAGAAGTTTTTTGTAAATGTATGGCAGCGGCTTTCTATGATGATAAACTAATGTAATCAATGCATGATGTGTAATTTTTTTTTATTTTGTAGCCTGCAGTATGTTTTGACCAGAGACCAAAGTTTTTGCCAGTAATGCACAAGGCCCTACTACCACACTGCTTGTCAGAGATTGCACTGTGGTAATTCACAGCGGATGACTAGATGATAAAAGGCTGCCATCTTGGATTCAAAGGGGTAAATGGATGACCTTCCTTCCTTTGCTCGCTTTGATTTTTCCACATGGCAGAGCGCGGTAAACAAGTCATGAGCACTGCGGCACACGAGCCGCGTGTGTGCACCATCTAAGTGGTGACTTTGCTTGGCTATGAACAGAGAGAACATAGAGAGAATACTGCAAAATGGGATGCTGGTTTACAGTGAGAGGCAGACCCACTATAGCCATGTGCATGTTCTGTATTCCCCACATGGAATGCATTTAAATCCTACCCCCTCAAAATTACCAGGCACACCACACATGCACGTTTTTTTTTTTTACCATTGTACATAAAAGAGACGTATTCATTTTATCTCAGAGCCATTCTTCTCTGTACTGGTATAATAGGATAAGCTAACATGAATTGCAAAACCAATGGCATGGGTGGGAATGTGTGGCAGTTGGTCTTATAAAGAGAGGACTTTCCAGAGAGGATACAAAAACAAAAAGCACCTTTCCATGCCGAGTCCACAATAAAATCTGGAACTTTCCACTCCATGAGATTTAGGGCACAGATTTATTCAAACAGATGCACTTAATCTGTTTAAGGGGATATGCAGTTCAGTCAATCCCTCCCACAGCATTTAAGCAGGGCTACTTTTCACAATTTAATGACAGGAAGTTCATGTTTTAAGCCAATCATTTTTTTTTTTTTTAAAGAATGACCCACACCCATGCTTCTGTTTGATTGGTCGCTCTTTGAATTATACATTAAACAATACCTGCTGCTTTTAATGCATTAATGTAATGTTAATCAATAATGTTTTGATGGTTAATTCATTTGACATTGAACATTTGATTGCTATTAATGGGTTTTAGGCAGAACAATTTACTCTATAATGATTATTTGCCATAGAAAATTCAGTTCTTTCAACAAAACCTCCCATATCCCCCATAGCCTTCAGATCACACTGTTCCTGTTTGTCAGATTTTTTGGTCTTAGCCGGAACGCTTTAAGGTGTGTCTGATTGAATAGGAAACAATGTAAGTCTGGTTGGATAAAATAGCATACGATCTTAAACTGGCTAAGAGCATTTTATTGGATCTATTGGTTATTCACATGCAGGGATGGATCTACAGGGTGGCATTCTCCAGTTCCCATCTAGTGTCTTTTTGATCCAAACAGCTGTATCAGTCGTCGATGTCACATGTCACCACGTAGCCTTAAGTTGAGTCTAATATATTTACGAAGATCAGGTTTGAGTTGACCAAATCCAATCATTTTGTTAATTGATAGTCTACTGACAACAGGCTAACAACCCTGGTTTAAACCCTCAGGTGGGGTGTCCGCACTTTTTCCTGTTTAGCAATCTCAGCAAGCTAGCATGCTATATCAAAACTATTTGATCTGTTCGTCACAAATAACTGTTTACGATTATATATATTTGGATTCTTTGACATACACACAAAATACAGTAGCCAAGAAACTTCCAGTAAAGAACTTCACATGCATAGAGAAAATGAACTATGCAATATTATACTCACACACTCATACCTATGGGCAATTTAGAGTCTTCAATTAGCCTACCTGCATGGACTGTGGGAGGAAACCGGAGTACCTGCAACAGTGCTGCCCACTGCACTGCCCATGGACTGACACATGATATCATATAGAAGGTAAGACGTGATATAATATTTAAGGCACATAATCGTGATGCTTGTGTTGTGCGTCCTTTATAAATTCACAGATTTACATTGAGTCTGGTAGAATGTATCTATCTTTCAGAAGTCACCAAAACTGATCGTTTCTTTGGGTGTTAGAACCGCGCCAGAGCAACACTCCCTGCCACCTTTTCACCACCCCATGTAAAAATGTCTCCATCCGCCACTGCTCACATGGCATCAAAACTGCGAGAGAGTGAGCTGAATCCGTTCAGTTTGGACTGCGCTGATATTCGGCGTGAGAGCAATGCAGGGGCAGATGAGTGGAGGAATGCCAGGTGAACGAGCTGGTGTCATACTTCACAACTCCCACAGACCCCACCTTTTCCCACAACACTCTGCCTCATGCACAGGCCATCTGCTTAGGATTCAGGAGGAGGGAACACACAACAAACAGCATCCGCCATGACTGCGTCCCTGTGTTTGTGTGTTTCCTTAATGACAGTGTAAGCCCGTGTTCTCTTCAGAGCACATCCGCATCGAAAGAAAATTGTGACAGTAAGCAGAATTGTGAGATCTGATTATACCGAAGTCTATCATGACGGAAAATAGACTGTGACTCTGAATTTTCAGTGTGCTCAGCAAACTGTCTACTGGAATATTGTGTAGTACTAGTGATTAAGGAAGTGGATCTATAACCAAGCTCCACCCTGAAGCATAGCACTAATCCGGATGGCTTCAGCGAATACCCAGCTGATAAAATGTAAAATGTAAGCTACATAAATCATCCTGGAAAAGAGCACCTGCTAAGGCAATCAATAATGTAATGCACTGTGGGAACTTTCTGATTCTCTACCCTACACAGCACAGGTTTATGAGACTAGTTAGCATGCCTTTTTCAACAGTGCAATCTCACATCCATTGCCACAGTGATCAAAGCAGCCCTTTAATCCTGCCCATAAGATAAACCTTATTTATTTATTTATTTATTTAAGAAAAGATCTACCCATGTGATCCATACGAAGGCATACACACAGAGGGGCAGAATGTGTAAATGCTATCCACGGTATTGAACATATCTCCAATGGCTTCTAGACCTCGTTCCTCCCAGTGAGGGAGAACCTCACACTGGGTGACTACACACACGCTCAGGAGACCACGAAGCTACGTAATCAGATGCAGTACGAAGGGTCGTGCTGGCTGAGAAGTCCTGCGCAGATGGAGAGAAGTCCCACGTGCATGCATGTGTGGGTGGCTTGCACCTGCGCAGTTGAGCAGAGTGGTGTCTGTGGCTAACAGCCTACACTGCTAGGCTCCCTTCTCATTGTATTCATCTAGGGTTAGAAACACACTTAATGCATGCCAATATATGCCCATGTGTCTTCCAAACAGAAGAGTACAGTTTAGTATAAATAAATGGCACTTATTTGTTGATTTCTGCCTATTTCAGTCTATTTTTAACTGCCACATTTTAGCCAAGTTTTCAAATCCACCATTCACTTGGAGATCGAGACATCACTGGAATGGTCACTTCAGACAACCAAATAAGGAGAGCAAAAAAAAAACAAAACAAAAAAACAATGTTTTATTTCACATCAAGTAAATATATGGGGGGGGGGAAATCTTAGCTTTCGCAAATCCAACAGGAAACAGGAAAATTATGCCATCGGTAGTAATAAAATAAGGCACAGCCATTATCTTTGAAAAATAAAATAAATAGATTTCTTTGAAAATACCATCATCTTGACTGAATGTGCAGGCCACATTGGTACTGTATTGCTGCAGCCTTCCAATAAATTCTACTTTTCAGTTTTCATTTCCATTAAACCTTCTCCGTGAAGCAATCAGACACTGAATGGCACAACGTCTATACTATATAGAGACTAACTTGCTTGAAATTTGAGAGAATTGGACAAACAGACCATAAACTCCACTCCAGTGCTATCCATGGCACTCCAGAGGAAATTATACTTAACGCATCCATTTTGTGAGCAAATAGTGGAGAAAAAGCAGCAATTGCACACAGATCTATAGCAATTTCACAGCTGTGCAGGATAATATGCTGACCATGAAATATGGTCCAAGATTGAGAAATGCTCTTTCAGATGAAAAATAACAGAGACGTCCCAGATTAGTGATCCAGGCAGTTTCAGCAGTGAAACAATACCAGCTGTCAAAACAAGGGCACACATTGCAGAAGGTCACAGAATATGTGTAGCATGGTAAAAAAAAAAAAAAAAAAAAGGTTCAGACAGGACTTCCAGAGCCTTCTGTTGACAAACAAACAGAAACTTGATTAATAAGCATTGGAACTCACCGAAAGAGAAATACCAAAATGGAAGCTCGCTATTGACTTCTTAGAAGAGAAAGAGGTCATGAAACGAACAGGCCAGTAGGCTCCATCACCAAAAGAACTCATTTCTGAGGAGAGGTTCGGCTGTCAAAGCCAAGCACGTCTGCCTGTGTGGGTCACAGCGTCTGGATCAGGAGAAAGGAGTTCAAAGTCCCACCAGCGGGTGGGAGATCAAAGACGCTTGATACTTCCCTGTGTCCCATGGTCTGCACTTCATGTGTACCCTGCGCATCACACCCCAGTGAACCCCCTGTACCTCACGGAAAAAGGAGTGAATTTGGAGACGGGTCAGAGAGTGATCCGAAGGCGTTCTTCCCAGCTTCAGTTCAGTGCAGTGGGCTTCACTGATGGTGTTTAAAAGTTTCATGTGTGCTTCTGAACCTGTGATATATTGTCTATAAGAAACCATTTTCTGAGTCCTCCTGGCTCTTTTTTTCTATGACTTGTAGCTTATATGAAAATAAATTGCACATCCTGCCCATGTCGCACAGTTGTTAAAAACACTTGAAACAGTTTGTCTTTCAGTGCTGAGACTGATTCATAAATATTAATTATGTGATATTAGGAGGCGTAATTGTGAAAACAAGTGGGATCCAAATAATTCAAATGAACAGCACTGGATAACAAAAAATGGTATTTTAAAACTGCTGATGTGACAGTCAAAAAATTCAGAGAAGGTGGAAAAAAATGAAATAAAACAAATGAGGAAGGGGTTTGTAATCCTGCTATTCCCAGTGCTAAGCTTAATTCCATCCATTCCATCAGCTGGATGCAATACGGCAGCTCATTTGAAAAACTTCTCTCATGAGGGATTTGACTGAGAGGTTTTCACACGCGTGTCTGAATTTGCGGATACATTTTTCCCCTTCCAGTTTCAGGGAATGAGAGTGAAAGGCAGCCAAAATTGGCTGTGTTCATCTCTTTTGAGCCCAAAAGCAATACTGCCACGCTACAAGCAGACTCATGGTACAGCGCGGGATCTGGTAATGAGACATCGTCTGACTTAATCACACACAGGAGCTGACAGCGGCTTGGTTTTGAATATGAAATAATATATTCTGTGCGGCTTGCTTATTCTTTCAGCAAATATTGCCAGTTCCTGAAAACCTACATATATCTCGGCATATTAGAAGCTGTTTCTCCCACCCACTCACCTCTCCCTCTCTCACTCTAATATATCCAGCCCAACCTTAGAAAACAAAGCCTTCTCCACAAGGATGGCATTGCACATGATTAGAACTTCATTCAAACGTCTTCATCTTATAATGTCATTCTTTGCCAAAGGTTAATACTGAATATCCCCATGCAATAGACCTAAGCCTTTGATGATAGCCAATTCATTTCACTGATATATCAAGCCAGCTGAGGGGAATAGATGCCATGAGGGGAGTTTCTTTTTCACTCCCCCATCTCTCTCTCTCTCTCTCTTGCTCTCTCTCTCTCACACACACACACATATAGACACACACACATAAAGGCACACACAGACAATCTCTTGACTGTGATGATAGGAACACCGGCTGCTTTGTGTCCCGGAGCCATGAAAACACATCTACAGTCATGGTAACTGAATAAAACTGCAAAATATGCACATTCACTTTAATGAGACAAATCCTCTTTAAACAGCCACTGGCCAAAGCCAGAGGTCAATGGGGGGATCTTCACTCTAATGACGCTGAGCAGATACATAGCATAGTACGACATCACTCATCTTGCGGACGTTTACGTGCTATCAGTGAGCGTACTGCACAAGAAGCTACTAGGGGGTGGCTGATGTGGGGAGTGCTCTGGGGATGTGGCCAGTCCCAGATCCAGAAATACACAACCTTAGTGTCAATGGACACAAGAGCAGAAGCAATCTCTCTCACTCCCCCACCCCTCTCTCCCTCTCTCTCTGTCTCTATCTACTTCTCTCTCTCTCTCTCTCTCTCTCTCTCTCACACACACACGCGCGCGTGCACACACACACACACACACAAACGCTGACACAAACACACACACAAACTAGCAAACTGCATTGCTTATGAATCTCAGAAGCTTGGCCACAGTCTCCCATTGCTTTTAATTATTGTGACATAGACATTTCACATATTGAAGATGTACAAATACATACCTGACACAGACAGTGCCTAACACATGTATGTATCTAACATGTACATACATACATACATACCTAACGCATATATACACATATTCAATGACACTACTGGTGAACAGGAACCAATGGCCAGGTCTTGAACAAGAACACTATGACCGCTGGGGATGAAAGCAAAGCTTGCCGAACGCGAAAAAGAGGGGCGTTGCTCAATTTGATTCAGTCATCACAGTTGCCATAGATGCAGCTGACAGCTACGCGTAGAGGTTTGTGCTATGAGTGACAGCTATGACAGGGACGTAATTCCGTCCCCTTTTCGGAAAGCGCAATCTTCATTAAAGCCTGGACCCGAGAGCAGCCAAATGGGAGGCAGGCGAAGGATGGATGCTGTACACTAAAGTGAAGGCAGCCTTTCCTGGCAAAGTCAGATTATGAAACCTTTTTTTTTTCCAGGAACACCAATGGCAACAGCATGGCTTGGCTATTCCATGAAGCTGAAATGCCACTCAATTGGGCATGAGATAGCTCATAGCATTAAGCAATTATAAAATGTGATATAATCCCTGATGCTGCAGGAATATCATCCTAGAAAACATGTTCATTTAAATAGATAGACTTCTGGTAGCGCATGTTGAAACATTACCTTTTTAAAACCAGCAGAGAGTAAGCTGAATCTTGTGATCCCATTAGGCCAAGTTTAGGGTGTTCAAATAAAACAAAATTATAAATACACCCATCACATGTATATTCACAGTGACAATCACATTCAGAGCACGAGCAATATAACCCACATTTAATAAGGGCATCTGGAAAGAAAAAGAAAGTAATATAATGTAATGACTCCCTTAAGCTGTGAAGTAGAAGGAACAGTATACCATCGCACAAACAAAAGGTCATTGTGACTTTTTTGATACCTTAAGATGCAAAAGCACAGGACATTGTTGGCAAGGAAATTCTAGCGCTGAGACTCTGGTTACTGCTTTTTTGTTTGCAGAAATTGTGAGATGTGTGCAGCTTCATGTAGTGGCTTTTATATTAGACATCAGAAAAAAGCAAGGATTCCATTGATTTTATTAACTGGAGACAGGCAGAGAGAAGGTCACTATGATTATCTGTATCTATTGGTCAGGCGCAGAATGGGGATCGATGCACAGCACAGGTTCTTCTCAGTGAATATTTGTTCTGACAGTGGAGTGGAGCACTCTGCCACTAACAATACCAGTTATACAAATATTATAAGAGCAAGATAAAGATAGCACTTAATGTAATGCCCCCCACAAAAGGCATTACTAAATCTGAGCCATTCCTCCATTTATATTGAAGTAAAAATGCTACTCACTACACTGATTCAGTGCACTACCCATGCAGATTCATTTGGTTGATGTTTTAGGCTGATCCATTATTCCATATAGTTTTCTCTTGCTCTGGGTTCAAGCTGTAATTAAGAATATATTTAAATTCAGAATGGATACCAAAGG
The DNA here is from genome assembly GCF_013347855.1 of Anguilla anguilla. NCBI lineage: Eukaryota > Metazoa > Chordata > Actinopteri > Anguilliformes > Anguillidae > Anguilla > Anguilla anguilla. Next base: position 65,175,186 of record NC_049201.1, read on the forward strand.
AGTTCACATAGCACTGAAGGGAATTCATGGTGCAAAGGATTATGGGAAGGGAGTCAACACTGCATGTGAACTAATGAGAGTTCAGTCCTGCCATGGTTAATATCATCCAGGAAAGGGTGCCATGATAGATGCAGTCTCTCCACAAACAACAGCACAAATTAATCAGCTATTAGTGACTTCTAGTCAGTTATCAGGTATGGTATTCATTTTAATGCGACAATACATTTCCTCTCAAGAACAAAGTGCGGTTTCACTGTGTGCAACATAATAGTTTCTCTTGATCCACCAAACATATTTCAACAGCCTTCTCAGACCATGTTGAGGAGTGTTTTTTATGATTGTGGGTTTTATCCTGTTATGAAACCTTGGCTGTGATATTGAGCTAATTGCAACACAGTGCATCCTGTCAGCAATTCAACATGTAAGCCATTTAATTGTAATAGTGATTGTGTTGGTCAAAAATAAATAAATAAATAAATAAATGTACTGGACTGGACTGGACTGGAAATGTGTCACAGTATCAGCAACAGGACAGGGAAATACATTCAATACTATTTTCTTATTTCCCTAGAACTATATATGTCTGTGCAGTGCCCTTTACATTTCCATTTGTATCAGAATACAATGTATGTAGCATTGCATCAAACCTCTGAAAGGCAACCACGTCCATGGCAAATGTAAAGGTCTGTTTAAAGCTAATTGCTCCCAAGACGGATTAGAATGTATCAGACAGGTAGGAACGAGGAACCGAGGAAAATGAAATAATAAAGAAATGTTTATCACCCCTTCCCTCTCAGTATTTATGTGAAAACAGGATGGATCTCGGGGGCGTTTCTCTCTGGTAATAGACTTGTTGAAACGTGCAGTCTTGTCTGATGTACGCATGGGGTCCGTAGGTGTGAATGTCACGGGATCGCTCGTGTGGGGTGTGAATGCAGTGGAGGTGTGGTGAGGAAGAGAGGGAACCACAGTGTGAAGGGGCACTTAAGAGAGGTGGCACCATAGCCATCTGTGCACTCAATGCACCAGAGACAGAGGAGAGAGAGAGAGAGAGAGAGAGAGAGAGAGAGAAAGAATGTATGCTTATTTATATTATAATTGCCTGTAAGCTTTAGAAACACAATTTAATTTGTCATGTCAATAATGCTCCTTTTGAATTTGGCAGAGGGGAGGAAAGGTAGAAAATGGAGAGGGAGAAAATGAAAAAAAAAAGCTGGCAGCATAATAATTCACAAATAGAGGTTATATTTATCATAGATTTTATATATGGATTTATTTTATATATTTATTATACTATATAGTATACATCTTCGTTACTGCTTATAAATGAAAATTAGTATTGTATTTTCTTTTTCTATTTTATACTACTACTTGGGCAGAGATAGAGTGATGAAAGAGGCATCTGAAAGCTAGGAGAAGATGGGGGAAGGGTGGGTGTGCCAGGCCAGTCCAGCCCACTGCCTGCCCAAGGTCTACCCAGCCTGGGGCCATCTGTCAGGCCCAGGGAAATCCAGCGGACTGTCAGGCATCATTAGCCAGACCATGTGAGAATCTGACATTAAGGATTCCTCCGCCCTCAGCCCTGACTCCCGCTCGTGCCAGCGGTAGGTCAGAGTGTCCATTCCAAAGGCTCTCATTCAAACGGGTTCTGATCCCAACACACTCTGGAGCAGATCATGAGCCATTCACAGGAGAACCCCCAATCACACTGAATTACAGATACACAGCTCTGTGTTCAAACATGACAAAAGTATAACCCCAAGTCCGTATTTTAGGGGCTACTCAATTTCAGATGTATTCCATTGGCGCTCCCACTTCTACTGAGATGAGATCTTTGTTGTGCTCCAAAAAATAATTTTATAATCAAAGATGTTGGTATATTTGGACATTCAAATAAAATATATAAAGGAAACACTTTAACCAAAGTATTTTTATCACATTCTTTGTTTTGTTTTCTTCTTAAATTTCCCATGTGAAATGTTATGTTACATTCACAGATTGCAAAATGTAATAATTATATCGGTTATCATTCTAATTTGTACATCCTGCAGGTTATATCAAAAATAAAATAAATACTGAAATGCAATATAATCCTTCAGTGCAGGACAGAGAAACAAGGTAAATGAATAGGTGAATGGCGTATGGACCTATTTACAAATGGACAAGAGACCATGTTCTCTTTTAAAAGTCTGTTTAGAGTTACCATTCATAATTTCCATGCCATCATTACTCACTGGAGCCCAGGGTAGACTGCTTTACTAAATGTCACTGACCTCAGAGACGGTATCTTTTCTTTTAAACCCACTGGAGCTGGTGTATTGCCTCTCACAGTAATTTGAAGCACAATTTTAAATGTCACATGTCTCAATCAAAACACCTCGTTTCCTATTCAGCGGCTGTGTGAAGGATGACCATTTTCCTTGCTCCCTGTCTGACCCAGCCTCGCTGTGTTTGCCCATCGCTGCATTGAAAGAAACTGCCCTCTCGCAATCCACCAGCCATCAGAGTCTATTCATCTCTATTCGAGACTCTGGAGAGGATTAGTTTTAATGTGAAGTGTAGGTCAGCCTGTTCAATCATTTATCTGCACGTTCCTTATAGGAGCTTCTGGGCTGTAATATCACCCCGCTGCTCTGAGTAGAGTGAATTTTCAATGTTTATTATAATAGTCCTGCTGTTTTGCTTGTCAGGATAAGAGCCTATCTTGGACAAATCATCAAATTTACTAATGGGTAAATACAGTCTTTCATGCCCATCAAATGCTGTTTGACCACAGGATGCGGTAGAAATGGGTATAATGCTCAGATCCCTTATGTCATTTAAAATAAAGTTTTTAGAATAAAAATAATCCAAGTTGTATCCCTGTGGCTGTGATGACAGTGTTTTAATGTAAGCCCTGCCATTAAAATAAAAGCAAACAGCACTGTCTCCAAGGAGTTTCAGGCCAAAGGAAGCCACTACCATTTTCAGAATGGTGAATTCAGTCTAGAATCAAAGCAGTGCAAAGACTGACTTTGAATAACCATATGTTAAGCAGCTGTGTCCAGGTTCCCACTCTAAGCCATATGTAAAATTCCATGATTTTTACGTGATTTTCATGACAAAAATGTTGAATTTCCATGACCTATATAACATGATGTTTTTCCCATGACCAATTTTTTAAATCCTACTTTAAATACAGAACTAAGCTCAGTCATATTTAAGTCTATTATTCTGCTTTACTCAGGACTTTAACAATGGCTCAAATTATGAATGAACAGTAGCTGACAAAAAATACCATGCACTGAATGACAATAACAATCAAAGCTGTGCCTATGTTTTGCTGCAAGAGAAAGAAAAAGTAGATTGTATTCCACTACACATATGTGCACATACAAAAGCAAATTTAATTTACTTCATAATTCAGCAAGGCTCTTGCTCTTAGATCAGTGTCTGAATTACCACCTTGGAAAGCTTCACACATAGTTATAGCTGGGATAATTTAGCCAGTTCATTTCACATATATTTCAAGCCAGTTGAGGGGAAGAGATGCCATGAGTAAAGTTTCTTTTTCTGCACCCCCTGCCTCTCTCTCTCTCTCTCTCTCTCTCTCTCTATCTCACACACATGCACACAAACACACACATACACCAGCATACACATCATATACACAAAAACTCACTATACACACACACTAAACACACAATATATACACACTAACCTGCCATTGTCTTCCGTATGAATGGGCTGGACTGACCTCATTAATTCATCTAAAGGTCCATTCACTGTTATTTCTACAAGGCCATGATATGGAAACTATCTTTTTACCCATGTTATTTTTAGAGCTGGAATGTTTCGAAATATCAGGCTGACTCACACACGCTGTTACCTTTTTTAAAATACCCTGTTCATGCTGTGTTCTTGCCAAGACAGCTCTAAATCACTGTTTTACACTATTGTCATGTTTAATGTTGCACAAGAGATGACAACTTCAATGGGGCTCTGTAAATGTGTACTCTGTGCATGCCTATCTGGTGCCTATCTATTCTGGTGCCTGCCAAACTCATGATCATGGGTGCATCTGGAAGAAATCACAGCACTTCTATTTCTCGAGACCTTTATTTCACCTTACGGACCAAGTGGAAAAATGGTTGAATTCCCCCTCATTTCAAGGATGTGTGAACCCAGAGACCTGGATTCAGTGTAAATTGTGCAATATTGTAGGATTTCCCCTGGGCTTCTGACCATGTTTTATAAAACCTGAATATCCAAAAACCGAAGTCATTATATTGAGCATGAACTCTGAACAATAAAAGCACTTGAAGGCTACGTGCAGGAGACTTCATGTACAAGTGTACAAATATACACAGCCGTCCTATTTTCATAATGGCTGTATCATTATTTCCATAGAACAGTGTGCCCTGCCTAACCCAGACCCAGAAAGGTTCTCCATTATTCACATTATTTCTGAAATGACAGACACATATTTTCCAAATCTTCTACACATTTCTTTTGCCATTGAACACCTGTCTGGCTTAAAATGATGTACAAAAATCAAAGTGTAATTATAGAATGCCATAAAATATGCTTCTACCTCTTGGGTAAATTATTGCTCACCTGAGTATAGGGTCATGTAGGTCATATGCTAATGATGATGATGATGATGATGCTGAAGATGAAGATGATGCTGATGATGAAAACAAAAATAATGAAGATGACAATGATGATGATTATGTGCTTCAATTTGAAGTGCTTCATCTGCTTCAATGAAGTCCATTTAGAGACTTCAATGATCAGCACATTGTTCAATACATTCATCTGCATTTGAGAGAGTGCTGAGACTGTATACACCCCAGAGGCACAAGTGACAGACAGAGTGAAATGATGCATTGTGGGAAGGCTGGAGTTTTATTTGGATACTACACCTGTGGGGACTACGGCTCAATGCCCACCCCTAACAATGATAAATTGAGAACCTAATGCAACTCACTTAAACCTTGCAGAGGACAAACACAATGCACTATCCTAGGGCAGTTTCTGGAAAATTGTCCTTTGTTCCCATTTCGCTCACAACATATATCCACTCAGTATTTTTTGCTGTCTTCATTACAGTCTGTCTACAGCCTGACAAGTGGTACAGGATACCACAAATTAGCTAAATGGCTCAAAAAGAAACAAACAGCAAAGCATATCAAATCTCAAGCAATGTATGCTTAAGTAATAAAGACTTGCTATTTAATTACCAGGAATAATCTCCCATCCCAAATCTCTCAAAAACACCAAAATATTGTAATAATCCATTGCACTGGACAGATAAATGAATGCAGGTTTGTCCAAAACAGAGAGCAGATCTTCCGAAATGTGTGTAAATGTATATCTGACCTATTTTATTCCAGTCTAGGGAGATCAAATTCACTTCTTTTGGGAAAAAGCACATGCTACTAACATTAGTAGCATCATATAATAGCTTTTTTAAAAATTCTTATTTTTCATGAATACATTTTACATCTAATGCTCTGACTTGTTTTTGTTTTTGTTTTTTCTTATGGCTTAACCAGGAGCTCAGTTATAAACCTTACATAAAATTGTTCAACATTTTTGCAGCAATCAGGATAGATCTAGCCCAAATATGTCAAATCATTTTCATTCTCAGCTGGAGCCATTTGTATGCAGATCTTTCCTTTTTTTAGAATGTCGGACAGGGGTTGACTTTATCTCAGTGAAAGATGTGAAACTCTACTTTGCAAAAGCACCCAAGCCCCTCCCACACCACATGGTTTGTCATATGAATAAAGGGCTTCTTTATCTTCCACAAGACCTGACCAAAATCTTGATGTCTTCATTCCATTTCACAGAAATGGGAATGTGTGCCACCCTCAATTTAAATGAATTGTATACTTGAATGATTATATTTTTTGTTTGAATAGATCTTAACGTGTTGCTCATTATTCTCATGTAGACCACTATCACGAGTGAAGCGTTCAGCAGGCAGGGGAGGATCATGGGTACTTCACTGAGATTGCTATAAAATAATTTCATTTGTCGGCCTATAATTATGTTCCATTGGAATCCAAACAAATGCTCTGTAAAGGCAATGTATTGGCTCACAAACAAATGCTGGTCTTAAAATGTCTCTTGATGACTTAATTTTTTTTTTTTTTTAATGCATCAGAAAAAAAGAATTAATTCGTATGCATGTCCTAAATATCAGTCTTGTTGTCAAGGGTCTGGAATGTGAGCCAGCCAATCATATTCCCTGGGCATGTTTGCCTTCAGGGGATATGGAAATGAGGGTGATAGAGGGTGGTATTGAAGTGCATGTTCTAAAATGAGATTGGGGTTTAACTGAAAAAGATACACATGGGATGAAGCCATTTTTCAGTCATGTCGTGCTTCTTAAACATGTGTTATTGCAATTGCATTTTATGGTTTTTTTTTTTTGTCCCCTGTGATATCATTATTTGTTTGTTTAGCAGCACTCTTACCCAGGGTGACATACTGTTCATAACTCACAGTTTGTTATACAACTAGTCATTTAAAATGGCAATTTTAGATTTGCAAAGAGAAATACATAACCTAGGAATGAACCCTGCAATGTTCCAGTAACTTATTTCACTGTCCATCCCTCACTGCCCTGTGACCCTGCTGAAGTTTCTGAAAGGTCAGTAACTTCTACAGACATTGCTGTGTCTTTGTCGTCTGAAATTATTTTCTCATGTTCAGATGCAAGTCCCAAGAGAAACGGACCATAGAGAGGCAATACTACTTGTGCAATATTCAACATCAAATTATTTTATGTTCTGTCCTCTCCGTACAAGTCGAGTATTGCTTTCGGAAATCCGATCAAATATACAGTAGCAAGCTGTAGCAGCCCATCATTATTTGTTTAATAATACCCTTGATAATTGCACAGAAAGTGCAGAAGTTGTGTATATTCAATAAAATTCCCAGATTCATTACAGCCATTTTTTCCAAACATCTTTACTATGTGCAAGTTATCAGCGGAAGAGAATCTAGAGAGATAATGATTATAGTGCTGACGGATAATTAGATTTGTCATCATTGCCTCTTTGACTGTGCTGACATAACCTTCAGCAGCAAAAACTATTTTCAACAAGAATTGTGTTTTGAATTCAATTTGCATTCATCACCTTAACAGTGAAGCATCTCCACTTCTGTAAGTCACTGCAGAAAAGAGAGGAAGCTAAGTGATTGTAATGTAATGTAATTAGTCATCTGCACAGGTCATTTATGTAGCAGGGGTCCGCAGTCAATGAAAAAACACCTCCAAACGGGTCACTGGCAGGCCTCCCCTCTATAATGTGGGCAGTAGAGTCATAGGGTTTACGGGCCTATTTCCAAATGAACTATGAGCAGGTTACCATTAATTACCATATCACAAATAACACGGGTGAAGAAAGAAAAATAACTATGACTTGCTGGTCTTCTTTGCTATGAACACTGAATACACTTCAATGCACGCCATGATGGCATATTTCATAAAATTAACACCATATGCATTTCAAAAATATAATTGCCTGCCATGCAGTTTGCGATAACAGCGAATACTGGCATCTGCCAAACACTAATGAGGAAGCACTAATCAAACTGATTCATTATGTGAGTGGAGCCGCCGCCACACTTCCTGGATGCTGTGGGCTGCGTGCGGCTCAATGGGTGGCGGGTAATGAGGCGCGGTTGGTGATGTATTTTTTTCACAGACGCACACAGCGTGGTTTGGGAAATGTACCCGGGGAGCATCCCCCAAGCTGCTCGCCGCAGATGTGGAGAACCACAAAGAAAGTCGTGCCCTACCTACTGCGGCCAGAACTACCGCCAAAGAACCGAGCGACCGCTCACCCCTTAAAGAACCAGGGTGTTCATGCCGGCGATCAGATTCGAATGCCTACGGTGGATGGATGATAAGCTGATAGTCATAAGCCCCCTGTGACAGGCCGTAATATTGCAAAACTACTGACACAAGAGGCAAAATAATGATCTCCTTGGTGAAACTGCAGGAAAAGATTTGTTCTGCACTGTCCCCATTTTCACCCCAGATGAAGCATCCTTGTTTACAGTTAGCTGTGAAAAAGGCCTGCAGAAGAACATTTTTTTCAAGTATTTCTTTAACATCATGCTGGACATTCCCTCTTTCAATCCTTTCAGTCTGAATGGCCTTTACTGTGCACTCTGACAGTGCTGTCAACCAATCAAAATATCTCAGGCGAAATTGCTTGATGAAGTTGCATGTTCCCCAGACTAAACTGTGAAATTAAAGCTTTGATGTGAAACAGCACCCACGGGACATTAGGATAAGACTGCACAGGTGTTAGTGTAAAGCAGTTCAGCATGAGTATCCTAATGCTCAGCAGGGCTAATAAGCCAAAAGCGGAATCGTGTAGCAATGGGCGAGAAGACCAGTTGAATTGGGTTAATCATGGACGATTGGGGAGATAGAAAAACATACATAGAAAGTACCATTTTGTTTTCTGGATATTAATGCTAGACAAGCCTACATTTGAGTGAGACTTACTAAACCTGGGAGAGAAAGTTTTCTCAGCTTTTCAACTTTGAGTGAAGAACAGCATAAAAGCTACTGACTTACATTTAAAACAATGAAAAACCCTGCTGCTACTCCTCTGAGAATATAATTTTGCCTGTTATTAATGATAACAGAAAATAAACATTCTTTACTATATAAGAATAATAAACACACTGAAAACCCAAACTGCAGCACAGTTTCACATTTCTTTAACCTCACTTTGAATTGGAACCATGGCAATGCTGAAAAAAAAACCCACATGAAATCATCCCGTGGTGAACCTTTCCTTTCAGCCAAGCTAGAGCACTGGCCAGCCTCGTATCTCCCTCGACCACACACAAATGCCTTTAGGACATGTTGTGTTTGCCAGAGGCTGAAGATAGAACATTTTTGGATCCCAGGACGAAAGCGAGCAGGAACATGTTGTCCACAGCTGGATGAGCTTTCCCATGAATCTGGGTCTGGCGTTGGCTCCGCTCCCTGGTAATTACTCCCGTTTCCAAGGGGTGTGTTCAGCGGCAGGGTACTGACAGCACATCCCAACTCTCAGCGTCAACCCGCTAACGAAAACTAATGAACCGCGAGACACACAGAACTGTGAGGGAATCCTTCTCTCTCTCTCTCTCTCTCTCTCTCTCTCTCTCTCTCTCTGTTGAAGGGTTTGCAGGGTTCTTGGAGAAGAGCAGAAATGAAATCATTCCCGCTCTTTCTCCATGAATATTTCAGGTGGCTGATTAGGCATTCCTTCTTATTCAGTAGATCAGTGGATAAAAGAAAAGAGGCTGATGAAGGAGAGGCAGTAACAGGGGGTAGGAGAAAGTAAGAGTGAGGAGAGCCTCCACTGCTCTTCAGAGAAAGAAAGAAACACAATGGCCCCGTCGGGGCTTCCTCGCTCGAGTGCCTGTATCTTGTGGGATAAATCACCCTTTGGCTGCTACCCCAAGTGCTTGTGTAGGTCAGGGAATGAGCACATTAAAGGGAGCAGCTGGACATCTGCAATTATTCCATGGCAGACAATTTTTATACTTGCAAATTATTTGCTAAACTATGATGACTTTCAAACCCCTTTCAGGTCTTGAATAGGTATGCACCTTACCCCAGAGTGGCAATGTAAGAAACATCAGCAGCAGGCAACGATAAACACACAATGGGTTTTGATTATTAGATGAGGTTTACAGCCTTGTATTATGATGCTGAATGCTTTTGTGAAGCCCAAATTATGCTTTTCGTATGCAGGCCAAGCCGGGGGACATGAGTGGGGTGAGGGTGTTTAGTGCAGTGCTGAGAGCTCCTCTCTCACCCCAAGATAAGGTCCCCTCAGAGGGGCCTCTTAAGACAGAGGTTCAAAGGTCGGCTCTCAAAGGGGTTGTGGGGGGATGCGGCGCTGGTGGGGGGAAGATGAGCGGAAATGGAACCGCTTTATCATTTAAAATCAGATGTGCATGTTTTGAGGGGAGCGTCTTGAAAGCGGCACTGTAGCAAATCCTGCAGCCCGAAGCACGCTTCAGTTCTGAGCATCAGAGAGATGCTGCCCACACAAGAGCAGGCTGAATGTAAGCAGTTATCATTAAACAGTAATCATTTCACCCACAAACTTCTCAATGAATGAGAGCCATATGGACAGTTCTGATTCATAGCATAACTAACTTACACAACTATGCATCACAAAACACATATCTACTTGTTATGTTGTAATTAAAGAATTACCACAAAGCTGTGTCTATCGTGCTTTAGTTTCCATTTTATCTTCTATTAATACTTATCTTCAGTAGCTTCCTCAGTGGTGCAATGAACTGCTTGCTCACCAGCAAAAGAACTGCAGTCTTTAAAATACTTTTTTATCAAAAAAGCATGGCTCTTTAAGCAATACTTTTGCATTTATTTTCCACCTTTTTTCTTCATTATTGACAGGTAATTTAATGCATTCAATTTACTTGGATGTTGTAGCTTTCAAATAAGCAGTGTTTCATCTAATGCCTCATCCACATTTTCCCCTAGTCTGACGTGTAACATGTCTTCTGCAGAGGATGGAAATGAATAAAGGCAGTCTGAGCCATGTTGTGTTTACCATTTACACTTTGGCACAGGTATTCTGAAAAGCTATTACAAAATCCAATATGGCAAGCTTACTGTGCCATGTGACCTACTGACATGATTTCCATTGGAGGATTTATATTGCATGATTCATACAGAAGCTGTAAAAAGTGCTGCTGAGCTTTATCAAATAAAGACTGGATTTCAAAAAACAAACTAAGCTAAACATATGGGTAATAAGCGATTGCTGGTAGTACTCCATAATAAACTTTATGCATGCTTACGATATTATTATTCAGAAGTCTATTTTGACCTTATTCACAATTATCCCCATCATCACTATTATCATCATAAAAATAGATATTGATATTTTATTCAGGATTTCAAAGCAATGGCCTTTGCCTGGAGGAGTATTGAATAAAGAACTTCTTCACCTCCTTTATCTTCATATGAATACCTTCCTCCAGAGAGAAATATCACTTCGTCCACCTTTAACATAGGTCACATTTCCATGCCTGCCATTAGAAGATTTTCCATCACATTCTGGAGGCAGACAGCACATCAGGGAGACGCATTGCACCCATGTTAAAGTTACTATTGCCCACAGGGACGTTGCCCATATCGGGGTGCCCCAGGACACAAAGAAAGTTTGCTTCCATTCATGAGCAGGGCTAGAATATGAAAGGGAACAAATCAAAACCCAAACTCACAACCGAACAGACGACAGAATAAAGAAATACAATCCGCTCAATCTCTAAAGGATGAAAAAAATCTAATTTGCAGAAATGACTGCGCGCTTCATAATTTCTAAATAAAACGAAAATGACTTTTTCCAGGTACCTTGAATGTAGGGGTTTTTCACGGTGCGGTCATCTGTACCTATTATGATCTACGGATCGGTCAAATGTAGGTTAACTCTGAGTAGCGATCCCTTTCTCTCCTTTCACAGTCAGTGGTGTGTTTTCGCTGTATAAACCTCGGCTCCTTAATCTCCTTACTCAGCTACATTCTCTTTAAAAATTCAAGAGCACAGGGAAGCGATACATTGATCCTGGACTTTCTCTGGTCCAGACAGCGGGGAAATAGTCCATTGATCGAGGGTGCCACATGAGGGGGAACATGAGATCCTAATGTGAGGAGTCTGGTTACATAGTTAATAGGTAGCCATTACATGTACATTTAAACTTAAGATTCAAAATGGCAAAAATTGAGGGAAAACTCATGAAAAATCGTACTCTAGTTTCAATATATATATTCATTAGTAACACTGCCACAGCTGGTGCTGATAACATGTCCTGTCCATATATAAGCTATATTGAAACATATTGTGTCCATGTTTTCATCTTCAAGCTAGCACATGACTCAGGGAACAAATGCCTTACAAATTTCAATGTTACACATAATTAGATACGCTGAAAACCTGTGTTCGATAAAATGGTTATCAACTTTGACCCAGAGACAAGCCTATAAATTATGTGTTGATTTTATTGGCTGTCTTCATTCCACAAAGCCACTCGGACCAAGTCGATAGCGGCAAAACGATATATTGATCAAGTGGTATTGCTGTCGAGGATATCAGTGAAATCATGCATTGATCCATGACCGTCTCTGTCCGGTATGGCAATTAATCACCCATTGACCCAGCACCATTTCAGGCTGGTTTTACAGTGAAACTTTATATTGATCGAGCACCACTGAAGACTGAGCTAGAATGTTGCCTTTCTGACATTTTGTTCAATTTCAATCCACAAAAAAATGTTCCATTACAGTTCATACACGCATGTATATATACACCGTTTGTGGAGATAAATGTACAGTATATGGTCAAATTGCTCAAATTCAGGTATACAGCTGTTCTTCTCAAATCTCTAATATGATATATTATTTATGTGAAAGGCTACATGGTTTCTATTATAGACATGAATTACAATTCAATAGCACTCCTGTATTTCAAAATACAGTGGATGTGGAAACTTTCTTTTGACTTCCTTTAAGCACGGTGAGAGAGAAATTAAATATCAAGCACTGCAGTGGATATGCACAAGAAACAGTGGTATGACTCCTGTATCGGATCCCTGTAACATCCTTCATTGTGTCAAACTTAAATGACTGAAAATCAATTGGGTGTAAAATCCATAATGCACTGCAGGTGAGTAAAAGTAATTTGTACATTTGTATCATTATGTAGAGATGACTACTGAAGAGTGAAAACACTCAAAAGGGTTAAAGAGATTTCACAGTTTGAGCAACGCTTACATTCAGAGAAGCGCATTGTTGTAGTACCCACCTCAAACCAAACGCAGCGTACTCCAGAACATCACCACAATCAGCAGAACTTAGAACTCTTCCCAATAAAAGAAACACTTCTGCTGCTGATAATAAGGATGCTTCACATTTAAAACTTAATTCACGTCATCTGCAACACTTTCCAGAAAATTTCACTTCAAGATAGAAATTAAATATTTACTGCAATAGCCGAGACTGATATCTATATGCAGAATTGGTGGACGTACCTGTTTCCCAGACGTACACTGACTTTGTGGTGGCTGTAGTTTGTCCCCGAGCATCCCAGATGCCACAGAGCAGCAGAGCGGCTCTAAACAGGCATGGAAGCACCTCTGTGGAAACACCGGGCATCCCTGCACCCCTGCTGTCCAGCCTCATGTCTCTCACGAGGCCAGTAAATCCACACAGGGAAAGGTCGCAGAAAGAAAGCAAAAAAAAAAAAGATGAAGAGCAAAAAAATGAGATGCAGCAGACTGAAAGGGAAGCGCACACGTTCTTTTGTCCCTTTTTCAGAAGGGCGAAGTAGTCCGGTCCGTCCCGAAAGGGTAGTCCAGGTGGCTGATCCTCTCCTTTCCTCTCCTCTCCACCGGCTGGCTGTCAGTGAAGGAGAACGAGCGCTAACTCGGGCGCGCGGTAACAATAGAGCCCTCGGCCACTGCTGCCGCTCGCTCGCTGATGGGTTCTGCGCGTGCCGTGGCGGACGCGGCGCCTCCCCTCTCTCCTCCGTTCAGGGCACGCGAACACTCCTCCACGCTCCCGTCAGCCAGGAGAACAACAGGGTGCAGGGTGGTGGGAGGGGGGAGGTGGGAGGGGCACCAGCACACGAAGCAGGTTACCCAGGATCAGCAGAGAGCTGGAGCTGCACACCAGCTGGTAGAGAGAGCTACTGAGAGGCAAAGGAGAGATGGAGAGGAGTGGGCGGGGTATGTGTGTGTGTGTGTGTGTGGGTGAAGGAGAGAGAAAAAGAGAGAGGGGGGAAGAGGGGAGAGGAAAGATAGCCTCTTAAGCCATTCAAAAAAGGGGAAAATCAGTTGACTCAGTCAAGTAAGATTCCTGATGAATTATTAATTGATAGTGGTTCAGTTTGACCTTGTGAGATATTTAGAAGCCAAAGGCATCGTCTTGGGTATTCCTTCAGGCAAGGAGTCCTAAATGAATGAGCCTGTCATTAAAGACATCCAAAAATAGACTGTATCACCTTCAGGGAAGAATTGTCTATCAAAAAAAGCATGATCCAAATTATTCAGATGTACAAACTATATCCAATCCGTCATTATGCTTGGAATTTCATTTGATGTATAATTTGCATAATTTTGTGAAAGCAAGTTTAACTGTGTCATTATTAGGGTCGAATTGAGCTGAACCATAAATAGCTGTTCCCTGTTTCATGAGTCACATGCTTTATAAATCTAGATTTTTCCTCATTACATGCATTGCTGCCACAGGACGCATCAAAATGTCATTAAAGAAATAAAATATATCACTTTAATTTGATGATACTGCGAATCCAAATCATTTTGAGCCCTTTTACATTATTCATTTGCATGGCAGATGTCCTTATTTAGCATGCGTCTCATCTTACCCATTAATACTGCTGGACACTTACAAAGTCATTTCAGACTGTGTACCTTGAAATTCAAGTTGAATTTGACAATAATATATTTTTAAAGATCTGTATATTGTGATCATTTTAATCTGAGTCCAACCACAAAGTAACCAAATGAATGCTGCTTACATAGCAGCTGTTCATTCTCACTCCCTGATAGTGAAAGAGGTCACAGCCCCCGAGACAGTTGCCACCATAGAGGGGAATCATTCAGGGAGTCTCCTTGGGGAGTGAAGCGAGATGCACCCTACCCCCACTTTCGCCATCGCGATCATGCCCAATTCAGCAGTTTCACACCGATTAGATTAACGGCGAGGCTGATCAAATAATTCACCCGCCCCGAGCTCGCAGGCAGCGGAACAAATTAGCCAGGCTGCGGTTAGACGAGCACCTCTTTGTCTTGGTAACACTCCAGTCCTCGCCTCTCGGAGCGCATGGAGCAGGTCGCATTCTGTCGCTCGGCGCCCTGTCGGTGGTCCTCGCCAGGGTCCCTGCCACAGTGACTGAAAGAGTTTGCACGGAGTGTAACTCAAGTAAGGCTGTCCCAGAACAAGGAATAAGGTGTAGTTCAGCAGCTCCAAAGTCACACGAGGATGCTTCAAAATTGCACCTTGCCGTGGTGACTGAGGAACCATTTTTATGGTTACTTGACCCTGTTTACACTATTGGCCAGTAATACCTTAATGATTTCAGTTAAGGCCAATTTGTAATAATTTTCTGGTCAAGCATGAAACAAACATTTTTCTTTCAGGATCATACAAGATGGGAAGGGCTATAGAGGAGGTGCATTTAGTTACCTTGTATCTAATTAGTTTGGATGACCATATAGTTGTGATTGGGCATTCCATATTTAAATAAAAACGAAAACAAATGAAAAACAAAAACCAGCAGAAAATATGAAATTTGTTAGTTTCAAAAACATCCATTTTGATCTTTCCCAGCCTTGTCAAACCTAAAGTACCCTCAGAGAATCATGATGGGAGTTCCTAAAACTGTTAGAGCAGGTTAGAATGCAGTGTATATTGTATCTATAGATGTACTTATAGATAGTGACCTTAGTTTGTCTATAGATGTCACATTACCTTTGTCTATCTGCCTCCACTTGGTCAGTAGGTCAGCAAATGTAGGTGTGCCTCTTTGTCTCAGGGTCGTTAAACTTTTTTGCCAGCCAATCCTGAAGGACAAATATATGCCTATTAGAACATTAAGGACTAAATCTCCCTGAAGTACTAACAAGGCAACAATTAGAGGAGATCAGCCAACAGGATTACAGAATCTTGTGAAGAAGACTCCACAGTGGGACTCATGGACTTGTGGAGGAGGCATTCACTTCAAAGAACAAATAAAATAAGTGTGGTTGTGTGTTGTTTTGGGGGGAGAGAGAATTGAAACTGCTCGTGGGCAGGCATCAACCTAGATCAGTTCTGAGAAATGCATGAGAAAGTGGAGCAAAAATGAGGCCTTTGTGCTATTTTTGTGAAAGCAGCATTACATTTTCTCTCAAACTGGTTTTAACTACTGACCAGGGAGGTGGCTCTTATAACACAGGATTACAATATCTGCTATATTACTATACCCTCTCATGCTGTATTTGCCCAATGTTTGACTCATGATCAATTTAAAATGCTGATGAATGTTAATGAAGATGTCAAGACGTACAGTAATAAACAAAGCACACAGCTTGTTCCACCTTAAATCTCTAAAAAACATTTTGGGTTTGAGGTTCCTGGAAGATGTCATTTTTCTGATTCCAGGCAGCAAGAGCAATTAGGGAAAACAATATTCTCAGTTTACAGACTGTGGTGTGTTCACATTGAATATTCTGGCAAAGCTGCAAACGTGAACTTACACCTTATCAGCTTATTGTCGGTGTACTGTACATCGCTTCCTTTATAAGAAATTCTTGCTTTCATTACTCACTGCCAGAAGAAGATGTAAGCCAAAACCCATTGTGTGCTTCATAGTTATAGTAACGTTTACCATATGCTCTCACAGTTCTTATGAGGAGCTTTGAGTTCTAAACTCAGCAAGAACTCCTAAACGAATTCCAATAATGGCAGATTTGTGCGCAGCTCTCCTTTTTTGAATTGACTACTTGTGTGGACAGTCATTTAAAATCCCAGTGGCATATCAAGTCGCGCAAATCATTTTATAAACAGCTGGGCATTTCCCCTGCAGGGCGCATAACTGGTCTGTGCAGGAGACAAACAGATTCCACTGATTGTGTAGAATTCCTTAGCTTAATACTGGGGTAGGAGAACTTAACCCGGGATTATCAGTATCGAAGAGCTTTTAAGCGAACCTAGGTCAGGCTAACTAGCAAGACACCAGAGTTGGAGTGACTACTCAAGACCCAGACAAAGACCAGTCTTTAGTGTAGTGATTCACTTTAAGGTCCAGAATTTAAATTCTGACCATTTCTGTGCCAAATGTCACACAGGCATATGTCCCATGTGGGAATGGATCACTAACCACAGCACTGCCCAAGGAGGCAGGGTTTCCTCCTGTGGACCACAATAGCAACTCCGGTTTATCTGGCCACCTGCATGAGTTGTTACACAAGAATTGCATTCCTCCATTACAATATTGGCACATTTGGATAACATGCATGCTGCTTTGTCAGAGGTCATTTCCACAATGGGACAGTCCTAAAATATGACATACTGGCCATTACAAATTCGGTGAAAGGTAAAAACAAGGTACAAAAAGGAATACAAATATAACTATGTGAAACATAAAAACACACCATTAATGTAGTTTTTACAGACTACAGATGTGTATGTCTGTAATTGTTACAGATTACAGATAAGAATTCTTAAACAAGCATAAATAATAATAGTAATAATAGCCCAAGGGTTCACAACAGCAAAAAAGCATCGATGTCAGAGCAGGAACTGTACTGCCCAACCCTACTTCAATAGTTTGATCAAAAAATAAATGTAACAATGCAGTCCTGATGATGTAAGTACAAAAATGGAATTCAATTTAAAATACCAGCAAGGACACCATTTAAGAACACGGTAATGTGCACAGCAGTTTATTTTCCATATGTCATTGACCTTTTGGCAAATTGGCGCCCACAGCATGCACTGAGAAACCATTCCCATTTCACACACCTCATGGTGTTGCTGTGTAAAATAGAATCTAATGACCTACAGCTGTTTAAGTCTTCTCCTCGATCAAGTAGTGCAACAGCAACTGGATACACAATTCAACCGCCTACGTTGACACATTTTTATATGATAAAAAACTAGCAAACAACAAATAGATCTAGTGCCAAGCTACATGTATTATGATGCTTTATCCCACTTTGATTTGAAAATCATTTGAACCCTACATCAAAGGCTATGACCCTACAAATCTCTTTTGTCCAGGCCATATTAAGCCTAACCATCATGTTCTCTGGTTTAGGAAACATGGAAAAAACATTTCTTAACCAACAGAGGTCAAAAGGGAAAATAATGAAAACTTATAAAACTGCTATTAAAATTGATATATTGGAGTGACGTATTAAAAACGATCGCTGGGTAGTAATTTGCACTTTGTGCTAAAGTTAAATAAACACTAAGCTGTGTGTCGAAGACTTCTGTCAATAAAAACTATGTAAACAACTGTTAACTTGATCAAGTGTACTGTTTGCATGTATGAAATTACACAGACACACTGGGTCTTACGTTAAGGAAGCAAACACAATCGGCATAAACAAGCCGCAGATCAAACGGAGGCGTGTCCGTATCTGAAGCATTTGAAATGCTAGCTGAATTACAGTGTGCCCCTGACATGCAAAGACTCCACGTTGTTTTGATCATTTCAGAGGGAAGATCACCTGAACTGGGGCTGCTATGAGGCAATCACATGCACAAAATGTAACATTGATATTGCACACTGCAGAGGTGCTAAATGTGGCCACAACAAAGATGTTATGAGCAGACTGGTGAAAAGTGTGTGTTTTCAGTCATTTTATATCACAATCCATCAGCACATTTGTAGAATGGGCACTCTTACAGTTCATAATAATGGCACTACTGTCTGATGCAATGTTTGCCACCCTTCCATAATTAGCTAAGGAAAACCAACGAGGCAGACAAATTGATATATCTACGAAATTATTTGTGGAATGTGTTTCTATCGGTTATGCTAAAATTTAATTCAATTCTTTGAATTTAAAAACTTGTGAATGAGCTAAGGGTTTGTATATATAGAATATATCGTTCTCTAATAATCGTATGTAGAAAAATGTGGTTTCAATTGGATTATGTTGTCCATTAAATGTAGGAGTAACACAGCTATTAGCCTAATATTTGGTCAGTAATGTATACCCTACCACCATATTGCCACCATATTGTTAAGGTAGGCGATAAGGGGAATAGGGAAACAACTTACTGATTCATGCTTAGGGGATGGGAATTACTTAGCTGATGATACAATTTGTGTTTGAATATTAATAATTTGTGTTTCCACTTTGTATATGTGTGTATGCCCAAACAACATATTCAAAACATGTTTCTTTTTTTCTCATAAACACCCCAATTGTCAATCAATTGTCCCGGTATTTTCAGTAAATAATTACTGTTGCTATGATCAAGTGTCTGGTGGAAGATTTTTCAATTCTGTTAAAATTCAACGGCGCCATGCATTCAGAACAATCCACATTCCTGAAGGGCCATTCCAGCCCCCGTTCTTCCCACTCAGGGAAGTGTTAAAGAAATGCAAGGATGAAAATGTCAGTGTAGTGCAAACAATTTTTAGACTGACATTACTTTAAAACATCAAACAGTTCAGTATGCACATTTTTTTTCCATATCATCAAAATAGGCTGTTCTGTGGTTTTCTGTGCCGGCAGATCTGCTTAGTTTTACTTACTGGTATGGGTAATCACACCATACAGCAAAAACCCTGTTTCAAACTCGCGACTCTATAATCATCTAGACAACTCAAGGCATGAACGCGTGTCTCTGATATCCTGCTTATCTTAATTACAATGTAAAAGATATAAAATCCCCAATAAAAAAATTTTGATTGAGATTTCAATTAACTTTTTTTATTTCACTAACGACAGAGAGCGAGGGAGAATGAGAGAGTGATCAAATTCACTGTGTCCATCTTATTTTCTCACTTCATTAAGTTCCTGCCGCACACGCTGCGCGCAGTTAGACGCACCTCCTGCACATAGTGTTTAATTAACTTCAGCACAGCACACAATTCCACCACTGAACAATGGCAGTGAACAAAAATTGCTCAGTTTACTACACGGCAAACGCAGCATCTGCCATGTGATAGCTGACAATATAACATCGGCCTTCTCCTGATGAACATTCAAATCAACCTTATAATGGGGAACAGAAAAGTACCACACGCAGCGTCTAATGATTATGTGCTAAAAATGTGAACTAATGGATTTAATCACCGAAACACATAGCTGCACAAGTGCCAGGTCCCTCCCCGTTGATAGTGGAGTGCCATTACTTTGTTCAGTTGAGCGCAGTTCTAATCATTCATGTAGCACCCAGACGTCTGTTCTGATTACCACAAACAGCCATAATATTTGCCACTTGCCTACTGCCAGTCTATCACAGCTTATGTTGGATGGAAGAAACTGACAGCCTGTCTATCCTAGTGGTGTGTCATCTATCACTATTCACCCTTTACAGTACCGCCTCTTTAACACATAGTGTATATTCTTTCGGCAAATGTTGCCTAATTCTGAATATACGCATACGCGTGACTGCTGTCAACTGCAAAAGCTGTGCTCACGACTGACTTCTGCTTAGTATATGAAGTATTGATGCGCCACTGAAATTTGATCACCAGACATACAAGAACTCCCATTCATTCCAACCATGTTGAAATGACTCATTTTGTTGATTATAGAGGGATTTGAAACCTCTGTGTTACAAGTAAGTGCTGTACATAGAAACAAACCTCCCTCAGACTTCAGATTGATTTGTGATTTTTGAACACAACCAGACATGATAAAAAATAGTAATAATAATTTATTAGGTATGAAGTCAGTTTCTCCATAGTGTTCCCCCAAGGCCTCTCTATGATGTCGGTCATTTTGGGTTTACTGAAATGAGTTGGCATATGTTGAATAATCTGGGTTTCCCCAGTAATATTTAAATTAACGTTTAGCAATTTGCTTTGATTTGTCTGATTTACAAAAAAACTGCACCTGTGCACTCAGACCTTGTCCCATCAGTGACTTAGTGAAGAAAAGGGCTAAAGGGGAAGGCTTGAGGGGGAGGGGGCCACAATGGAGGGGGAGGGACAAACCCTGTCAGGCTGATCCAATTTAGATATGCAAATGAGGTGCAAGAAGAATAAAAGAAAATTATGACCGACAAATCATATTCTCGCGTAGCAGCGGACAATAGCAGCTAATGTAATTAGATTTTTCACAACTGTTTAGCTCACAACTGTGAGGACAATTAGTTGCTATTTAAAATGAAAAGCAGACACATGAAAACAAAAACAATTAGAGGATACCCAGCACTTACAAGCTGTCATGCAGGGGGAGGGGGTAAGGGAGAGGAGGGGTGGCAAATAGACTGCACAAACTGGAACATCAGAGGCTAGATCAGATACAACAAAGAGGGCCTTTAGTTTTCTCCAAGGTCAAATGTGGTCTTGTTCCTTATTTTATGAGGCCTATTGGTATAATTCATAAATTTTCAAACGTGTAATAATTGAATTAATCAATCATTCAAAAAGCGTATATTACATGTTTTACAATGAAATTTTCATAAAGCTCTGAACAAAGCAAATTATGCATTGAGGAAGGAATGGGGAAAAAAACTGAAAATGGGGGAGAATTATTCCATAGTTGTCAGAAAAGGCAAACCACTTGAGCACGCTCCTTGATTCCAATGACAAAAAAACAATACAATATAAATGATGTATTGTAAAATTGATACATTGCATACAAAATCATCAAGAGACCTATCATTATAGACATATAAAAACAGAGATATCAAAAATCATCATTACAGTGCATAAATTCAAAAACTATTGGAAACGGCAGTTTAAGGGACCTTTGTGGGGGACAGTTGGTCCAACACGGTACATAGTTGAGGCATATGAGAAATCTATAAAGCTGAGACTTTGGCTGTTCAAGACTAGGATTGACACCATGGCAGATAATCTAGCTTATAGCCTGTATGTAAAATGGTGAGACTCAATGGGTTGAACAGGCTCAATAAACATCAATTAACACTGTTATAATTTTCTGTTATTAAAATATAAACAAAGCTGACACTTTGTCTGTTACAATGTACAGGAATATAAACAGGCAAGTGTGATAATGTATAACTAATAATCATTTACTAACCATTTAAAATCTCCCCGCAGAACACTTGCCAAAAAAGAGAAGCCATCTCTAATTAATCCTGAAAGAATTACATATCACAAACAGAGAAAGGGAGGGACTTGGAAAATGCGCAGCACAACATTATTTTGTGTAATCATTTTATTTTAGACAAGAAAAAACACGCGGTATAGGTCTAGAGTGATATTTAAAGGTAGCAAATTCATTTGACAATAACTCCATGCTATAAAATTGGGTCTCAGCTTGATAATCCTCAAACCAATGCATGATGCAGACTAAAAGCTCTAACACTTCTCCAATAAGTAAGCCAAAGCTCTATGCTAATCCAAATGGTTCATATCTGTCATAGCAAATCATCCTTAAAATGAGTTCAATCATGCAGATCAAGCACACCAGCACCAATCTCCTCCCCAGTATTCCTGGTGTTTTCTGCTTCATTGGTCCAGAGCCTTTAAGGAGATTGTGAACAAAGCCATAATTATAATCTCTTAGGATCCAGAACAGTGTTTCCAGCAGAGTTCAAGACCTCCATGTTGCCATAGCAAAGCACAATCTACCATGTGCAGCATGGTTTCCCAAGCCTTAGAGACTGTTGACTTCATAAGGTCTCTCTGAGTTTAACTGACCAGCTGACATTCAGGGGCTTATTATCTCTGGGACTGACAGGTGAGGCGGAGTTTATGTGACCACCTGTGAGCTGGTCTGTCATTGCAAGAAGAAAACTAACAAAAAGCGATGGGCAGATTGGGGTTAAGTAGTAAATAATATTTTATAGACTGCTACTGTTAAGGGTGGATATATGCAGATAACACATACAAACGCATACATGAACACACACGCATACCCAGACACACAAACACACACATTTTTAATGGGTGCGATGCAATATGCTGCATAAAATATGCATATGCCTTTCCCTGACTGGGTGTCATGATGACAACTGAATACTGAATTAACCCTGCATGAAACACAAGGGAAATTATCAGTATTAGTCCACTTAGAGAAATATATGCATTTCTGCGTGTTTAAAGTAAATTGCTGAGGAATGGATCTGTCCTGTGGGAATACTGGGGTAATTGGTCCTGGAATAGCAACACAGAGCAGGAGGAGTCTTTCATGTAGCACTCCTTTAGCAGCTTGTCACATCTGTGATGGGCTCCATACAGCTGCCTGACACCATCCACAACACCACAGCACGCTGCCTATCTGCCAAACACTACAACAATCAACGAAAAGGTGAAGAAGTTTTGAAACAGAAAGTAACCAGTTTGATTCTGTAGAGGGCCAAGGAACTCAGCTTGAGGTGCTTTAGTGAATATTACTCTGTGTAAATTAGTCATTTATGAAGCAAATTGTGGTCTGTAAGGCAAGGGTGTCTGCCTGCCATCATCTTCATAATAATAATAATAATAATAATAATTATAATAATATTGTAATCATAATCATCATCGTCATGACAATAATAATCAGAAGATGATGATGAGGATCGAGAAGAAGCCATGAGGATGACATGAGCTTGAGAGCATGAGTGAATACTGCCTTTGCTGTCTGGTTTAGACAGCTTCAAATTGTAGCATACACCTCCCTCTGTCTGGAGCTGTTAATGTGATGCTGTGACTCATTTCTGAATGGCAACAATAGAGCCAAAGTCTGGCAGGACTCACAGTCCAGGATATAGTGAAATAGTGATGTCTTAAGTCAGGTGACTTTTCCAAATGGGAAGACTGCAGCTGTCTGAAATCTAGACCAGGAACAAGAATGTTAAATGGACTTTGTTTTTTATTCATATTACCATACCTTGTACATACAAATCACATTGTTCCAAGGTTTCAGTGAGAGTCAAGTTATGCATTCCATGAAAATAGGTATCATAATGGAAGAAGTGTGCATAATTTTGATATTCCAACTTTCACATTGCACATTTTCATCAACCTTTGAAGGCTGAACTTTAGTGGGAGGATAAGCTGTTCTCATGTGTAATGATTTTTTATATATATTGCTTGCCCTTAAGTCTCTTCTGATGTTGAGGAATTATTTGCATTGCTTGTCCTTTTCTTTCCTGCTTATTTAACCCTATACACTGCGATGGATCAATTTGTAATTGCACAAAAACCCCAGAGAATTAGTCACACTAAATCCTGGCTCTGTTTATACCTTTGTGCCTCAGTGCTCAAAAACTCCTTTAACTTCATACATACCATAAATGCTTCTTTCATGGAAAATTAATACCAATATCAATATGTTTTCAGACAACATTGAATCTCAGCTGGCACTTATGGAGGCTGAAGTCTTATATCTCTGCAGTTAAATCATGGACCAGCATTCGATGTTGATACGTTGTGTCAGCGTCTTTTAAGGCTGAATTTTGCCGGACTGTTCTCACAATGTTCTTAATAACACATCCAGCCATTATCTAACCCACTCATTCCTGGTCCGAGTCACAGGGGAACTGGGACCTATCCCAGCAGGCACTGGGCGCAGGGCAGGAATACGTCCATTGCAGGGCACACACACCGTTCACTCACACACTCAAACAATACGGGAAATTCAGACTCTAACCTGTGGGAGGACATGCAAACTTCACAAAGAAAACCCCAGCTGGGTTTCAAACTCTTGCTATGAGGCCACAGTGCTATCCACTACACTGCTTTGTCGCACTCAATAAAACAAGCAACATTTTATTAACAATCGTATATAATATACCCGTCCATAAAAAATAGAACTGAATTACAAATGATACATGGCTACATAGAGCATGTGCAGCGAGTCTCTGTTAAGAGAAAGCTTGACCCTTCTGTCCTATAGAGTACTGTGCATCAGTGGTGCTGACACACCACACTAGCAAGGCACAATGTTGAGATTCAGAGCTGTCAGCTACATTTCTTAAGACAAAGCTGCACAGGCAATTGATTACTGAGCCCTCTCCATCTGACACAGGAGAAGAGGTTAACAAAAGAGAGGAAGACAGAGATCTGTATTATCATTCACCCTTCTCTTTATGAACCCTGTTACACCACAAACACTGAATATAGAACAATATGTCAGAGCCAATACTATGTATTGAGGAAAATATCAATACAGTGTAATTGGGAATTATCAGATCTGACAGATCCAAAATGCCACACATATGCCAAGTACAAATTACACACACACACACACACACACACACACGCACGCAAGCACGTACACACACAGACACACACTTGTTATCACTCCCTACCTACATGTGGAACAGCTGGTGTAAAGGAAGACTCAGCCAGAAAAAAACTTATTTTTAGTTCAATGTTGTAAATAGGGCTTTACTCGTGTTACTTTTTGTAGTCACCCTACTGGGTAAGCACTGAACATTGTAAAGTGAGATTAAGGTTATCCAAGAATTGACTGCATAAACTCCCCCATCTTTGCACAGTGCAGCACATACATTCATACTCACAGCATAGTCACATATAGATTGTGTAACCGTAACCAGAGATAGAATCAGTTGAGTATTAATGTGTACTAATGTGGTTTCATAATAAATCATTCGTTTAAAAATTTGCTTGCATACAGTACATCCTAGTCAACTACTCCCTTTGAGAATTAAAATGTAACCTGTTAGGATGAACAGACTAGTGTTTTCATAATATAATTTGTAATCTATATTATAAAAATCATTAAAATGCACAAAATAAACATTGATATAAGAGTATCTATATGCCCTGGACAGTGACAATGCACTATTGCAATATTTAAAAAATAGGAAGGTTCAGTGATACATTCGGGAACAGCATTCATTCAGAGTTCAGACTGCAGGGATGTGCATAATTGCCCACAGTGTCATTCCAGGCATGAGAGATTCAGGTGGCATTCTGCTTCTCTAGTTAGGTAGGAGCCTACAGTCTGTCTGCACCGGCTAAAATGACACAATGTCAGCACAACTCAGAGGATGAAGTACAGAGTGAAAGGGGGCTATTCAATTTGCAGGCTGTGAATGCTTGTCTAAACTGTCCTAAACTGACGGAAGATGTTGCAGAAATTGGACAGGCCTATGAATATCATTCCACACAGGAAAAAAAAATTGGAGGCAAATTATTTTTTCAAAAACTAAACAAAATATAACAAAGTAATGAAATAACTGTAGATGTACTGGCAATCCAGACCAGGAATGAAAGTTATCTTTATTTTCTGATGAAAATTGGTTATCAAAATGTATAGGTCAGAATTTGTATACATGTAAAGATTATAATAAATACACTATAACTTCCTTTAGTGATGATGAAAATAAAGAAATATATTATATACTAACTTCTAACTTCCCACCCTCATATCACAATTTGCATATGTCTCCAACCACCTACTCCCCCTTGCCGCAGAGCACTTGTAACTTTAAAAATAAAAGTAACCTCATAAATTCAATGGTTAATATTGCACAATAGTGTATTTGTGATCTAACACAAAAAACATTAACTTCAACAACAAACAAACAGTAGCTTGGATGTAACATAAATTAATCTAACTCATTATGAATGATAATAATTTAAGTACAATCTACTAGTAATAATTAAGTGCATCCAAACACATCACTTTGAACAATATGAACATAGCAAGCTTAAGTAAGTAAGTAAGACCCTAACTTAATTGTGTTTAAAATATATCTCAGCAACAAATGCTGGTGGACATATGGATAACCTCCCCAGAAAATATCCAGCATCAAGCCTAATCTATGATCTGGCTGGTCACACATAAGGTCTCCCTGATCCATTGACCTCAAAGCTTTATTTATACAGTATGTGACTCACTGACGTTCACTGGAGCCATTAAGCTTATTGTATGACAATCAAAAATAATTTGTACCAAAAGGCTATCTTACATACCGCCAGCATTAGTATTTTGACTGGCTACAGCTTTCATAGGTGCACTTTAAGCATGCATCTACTAACAGAAGCATACACCTCATTAAACATCCCAGTCTTTCACTCAGAGAACAAGGTTACATATTAAACCCAATGATATATATCGTATATAAGTTGTGCACCAATCCTGGTGAACATGGAAATACTCATTTACATGGTCTTTGAATACAATGGGGGTGCTTGTATTACTTTAGCTCATCTACCAGTCTTCAACCTGCCAAGAAAGGATTGACTATCTTGTCCAAACATGGCACCAAATTCTGTTTTTACATGAAGCAAATTGGACAGATTTTTTTTGGATAAGCAGCAGCAGTGGATGATACCTTTCTACAATTTTAAATACTACAGAAACATTGCTTTGTCCTTAGAGACACAATATGCTATTGATGTGCAGGGATCATTCTTCTTTTATCCCATCTGTTTGTTTTTAATATATTCGTCATGAATATGTTTGTTCCCAATTCAACAACAAACAACAATGCATTCCAGTCAAAAAGCATTTCAAATATATTGTGCGTGTGTGCGTGTGTGTGTGTGTGTGTGTGTGAGAGAGAGAGAGAGAGAGATGGTCACTTGAAAGCTTACAGCTTTTCAGAAGAAAGAAAATATCACTATTCACATGTTACTCGATTCATGTTATAACAGCTCCTTCAAGAGCAGGAAAAAACCACCATATCGCTATAATGCAGAACTATTTCAACAAAACAGTTTGATCTTTGACTGTAATGGGGTGAAAACATGTTACATTCAGCTAAATAGGCCCCATATATCTTCCTAGCTCACAGTTGTCTGAAGTATGTCTTCTGCCAAGGAATTACATCTAGCTTGAATATGTCTGGAATAAGTGCAACACATTAAGGTTAATGCGAGCAACATTTCAGACTCAGATTATCAGCTCGAATGCTGCATTATGCTCCATCATCTGACAGTTCTGTCCTGCCAGAAGTTGAAGAGAACTGAGACAAACAGGGTTTTATCAAATATTTTATACTAACCAATGAAGCTGGGTGGTCTCTAGGTTTTGTTTAATTCCTACTTGCCACTTGAATCAAAACACAAGGACATAAATACAGATTAATCATGCGATCAGGGTAGCAGACCTTCGGTGGTTTAAAGAGATGCTTTGGATCTTTGGCAATCCTCAATATCTTCCTGTTCATTCCCACTGCACACAGACCCAGCTACCCCCTCATGTGCCAGAACAGGTGTTTCACCCCAGTTAGGCAGAGGTTGGGGGTCAGTAGCCATGGGGCATAGATATAGATGTGCATTCAGAGTGTGGCTCCTCCAGAGCCCTCCACTATCCTACCCTGCACACAGATGGGTCACAGGGCACCATATGATGGTGGGAAAGTAAGGAAAAAAAGATTACATTCTAATCCCATCTGGCCAACCATAATAACAGTCCTCAACTGCAGTTAATGAAGCCAAAACCAATTAGGCTGATGAGAAAACAGAACATCCCACCAGGAAGACACATTGCACAGACCGGACCTATGAAGATCCATCACATCCAGCGCATGCAAACCACTAGCATTGCATATTACATTACAATCAGGTTCAACACAATGTTCAACAGGCAGAAACTCAGATAGCTCATCCGCTTTTTATAGAACCCAGTTATTCAACTTATTTTTTTGCATAATTAGAGTGGTCAGAATTTTGACTGATTTCACAGTGGCTAAGAAAAACGACAGACCAATAGCCATCAATAGCATCAGTCTATCATCTCAGCATCTTAATTTATGTTCTTACTGGTATCAGAGAGACTTTCACTGCTCATTTTGAGTGTATGAAACATTGACAAGCTATTCTGTTTCTATTGAAGACCTACCTTTTTGTTTTGTTTTTGTTTTCTTTACACATTCCCGATGTTTGGTATATGCCTTATAAATTATTTAAAATGCTATCATAGCACAGAGAGCACCATGGCAGGAAACTCCTGGCCGCATGGGGGAATTTGTATATGGGCTGAGAGTTGGCTCTCCTATGGCCGGCACCAGATGGTCTCAATACCCCTTACAGGTATGAATGCTTAATGCAATCAATAATCCATTCATAAAATATAGCACCAGTTACAACATTTAATCTGTTTTAGTACTGCCAGTTAAATGTTTTAATTCAAGCCATTTAAGAGGAGAGCTCTGCTCCTGAAGACTGCCTAGGAAGGGAACGACATGTTCGATAATGCAGCCAGTAGACTGTCATTTCTTATTTTCCATAGACTCTCATAATCAGTATAATCACAGAAGAGAAGACTGTAATTTTGAAATACTACTAAGTGCTCCCTTACTTAACCCTTGGGTTGTTTTCCAGTCAAATTTGACCGATTTTCACATTTTCGGTATCAGAAATGTGGTTTCGTTTATGTAATAGCCATAAGGCTTCATAGGGCTTTATGCCATCTAGCTGCACAATGTAACTAGCTAAAAGTAACATTACTTATAGGTCTATATCAAAATAATACATAATTTGTGCTTTACTCAAAAATGAATGGCATAATTTAGGTAAATAAGATCTATAGAATGTCAAATGTACAGCCATGAGATTTCATTTTAAGCCAATGTGACCTAAATATTTTTACTTCAATTAGAAATGCAATTCAATTAGATGCTTAAAATGAAAAAGGTATATGTCTTATGATAAAATAGGTGATAGCACTCTTCTGGAGAATTTTTTACACTGCAGAAGCACATGTTTCTCCAGATCAAATGCTCTCTGGGGGACATAGTAGGTTGGCATAAAGAGACTGCAGCTCAGAATATGGGTCAATTTTCACTTGTGAACAAATTATGACTGAAGCTCTACCAATAGTCCAGGATATAAATAATGTGATACCCTTAATACAATACTCTCTGTCATTTCCATTCCATTTAGTACTTTACAGGTTACCATGGAAACCATAGCTCTATGAAGCTCTCATAGCATACTGTGACACTCCTGGATAAACAAACCTTATTTTAACTGATTTATTTTTATTGTCCTTGTTGTTGTTTATTTTGTGCTATTACCGGTGTCTTATTCGTTCAGCAAGTTATTCTTGATATTAAAAACCTTTGCTGTGCTTGACCTGAGGGTGAGTCCCAGTGGCTAGATAGATTTAATAATTGTACAGAATGTGCCATAAGAGCTATCAGAAATATTACCGACAACAACTTAGCATACATGATTTTCTTCTAATGTACAGTACAGTAGTGTCACCATAACAGACTATTCACTCATTTTATTGAAGGTTAACTCCTGACATAAATCTGCATTTGTGTTATTTTAGAATTTCACTCTTTTACAGTAGTTTTTTTTTCATGTGATTGCAGAATGACCTACATAAAGGGTAGCCATGGGGCCAAAGGCATTAAGTACTGGTGTGGAGAAGCGACTGGGGTGCTGACTTGTGAAGCGTAGGTCATTGGTTCAAAATAGAAATGGGACATTGCTTATACCCTAAAGCAGGGAAACACTTTAATTGAAGGTCCATATTAATGGGTTGTAGTTAAGAGTTACCCAAGTAATGAAATGAAACAAATAAACAAAACATTTTATGGTTATAAAGGTGACACGTGTCTGTCTCTGTCAGAACCATGTCCCTGGGGAAATGAAAACTGGGCTGCCATTATGCTCTCAGTGCCTGCTAAAAAAATAATACCTCACCACTCTTTGGGGAGTTAATTCACACTCTGGGCACCAAGAACATTGTGACACCACTGTTAATGGGAACCATCAATAACCGGGCTGGGGTTAAAATTTAATGTAAATCAAATTAGCGTTAGACCTATCAAACCAAGAGACCATTTAAAATTTCAATTGATCAAGAATCTCTGTCTTGACAGAACGTAATTACCACAATTTGTCCAATTTGCTATTAGCGTGAATGCAATCAATTATCTCTCTCAGTTCGGCCACTGCATCTCAAAAATTCCATCCGCCATTCTGTGCATTATGTTGTCTCAACATGAGAATGAAATTGTCCTGTTGCTTGATTATAACAGCAGAAAACTGTTCACATTCGCATATGACTAAAAGACAAATAATTAAGACTTCAGGCATATCCCTCTTTAAATTCCCACCACGAAACTGTGTAGGAATATTGTTCGAAACCAGACTATGCTCTTCAGTGAACCAGCGTTATGAAATTATTAGCACCAGGTTTCTCTGGCTGAGTCATTTAATCCACCAGATGTGAAGACAGTATTAAAATGAAATTGGATTGAAAATGAATATGGCAATTAGTAATGTAGCTCATATAGCTTAGTCTAGCGGATAAAAATTTCAACTTCCAAGCAATGTCCTAAAAACAAACATACAGCCAAAACTGAACTGCTGGTTCAGGACTATTATCACAGATTTTTTGTCTTATTAATCTGTTAAACTAATTTTCACTATGATACAGCATTGCAGTACCTGTAGAGCGCTAGCTATTTGAACTGCTTGCAATGGGAGTGTACATGCAATGTGAATATTAATATTCATGTGGATAGTGTAAGATATGTATGATATAAAGGAATAACATATATTTAAATAATATAATCCAAACAATATATATGTGTATGGATGTATGCATGATGTTGCCTATGTGAGGAAGAATCCAAGTTTGTCCAATGAGAGGAGAGGAGATAATAATAGCAGAATGAGTAGGAATGTTGCTGTTTCAGGGTTGTGATTATAATCCCCCCCTGGCCCATTCTGCAGCTCCTTCATTAATGAACATGCCACAGGATAAGCGTACAACTGGACACATGTCACTCACCCCTGCCATGGCAACCATCATCACTGCAACATCATTTTCCACTGATGAGCCCTGACAAGCAGGAGGAGCAGACTGAGCAAGTCCAGCATTCGTTAACCTCTCATCGCCGCCAATTACACCACCTATCCTCCATTTCCAAGGGGCTGTTTAACAATGGGAAAATTAGTACCAAGACGTGCTGGCTCACCGAGGCACAGCTTTCCGGAAGCCCACCCTTCGCGGCAGTCGGGATTGTTGTGCTCGTCTTTTGTCTGCAGTCTGCAACGTCTCGTGAAGGGGGAGAACAACAAATGTGCTCTGAGCTATTCCCTCCCCGAGACAGTGATCAGACACTGTCCAGGGTGCTGAGACCTTAGTCGCCCGGCGGGTCTGACTTATCGCGCGTGACCTACAGTCATCCCTGCCCTGGCCCTGTCACTCGCTGTCCTCAAACCGCTCTGCAATTTGATAAATTAAAAGGTTACTTTGGAGATTACAATGGAGTGAATGTAATTAAATCCCCTTTCTCTGCCTCAATCTGACATCTCTGTACCTGGCTAAAGGCCAAATAAACAGACAGAAAGACAGACAGACAGACAGACAGACAGACAGGCAAGCATTCACGTGCGCACGTGCATGTAAACACACACACACACACACACACACACACACAAATTATCTTATTACACAACACAACATAAACAATTAATCTACGTGCATGCAGGTATATACGATTGACCTCTCTTTTTATTATTTCAAAACTTTAAAATGGAACATAAACTCCACACAGGTAGAAGAAGACAAATAGGTTTGTGTGCTGATCCAATTATAGCCTTTAACAAACAAAAAATAAATCATTAAAAAGTTTTTCATTTACGCATTTACAGGTGAAGACCAAGTGATTGACCTTGGACATTTGAAAGGAAATCTGTTAAGTTTCAAAACAAGCTAAGAGCTGAATGTACCGTGCAAATGTAGTCTGTTGTTTGGCCACTTTAATGGTCATTCAGGGGACTTAAATTTTGTCAGCAAGGATGCATTCTACTGGATCAACTCAGCATTCAGCAGCCAACAGTACATTCAACTCTCTGCAATTACTATAATTAATTTGAGATTGAGATTTAATTACTTATGGATCCTATATCATGTTATTTCACCATCATTTATGTGATAGTATTGGATATAAAAGGGCAAAGCAAAGAAAAACTGTTATTAAATTTGAAGCAAAACATGATTTGAATATAGCCTTAGTATTTTAATGTGGGTCGTTATGCTGTATTATCTTTCTAATCTAATAAAGTTATTTTGGGAAGTCTCAGTTAAAGAAATTGGATTGGTGCAGGGGGATATTTTATGCTCTTAAAAAATTCCACCAAGGGCCAGACTGGCCCAGGACACTAAGATCTAGATGATAATGTGCCAAGTAAGAGCCAAGCAAATTAGATCAGCAAGAAAAACAGTGACCCCCTCTCATTTAGTCACTGGACAAAGACCAAACCCTACTACATATTATGGATATGAATACAGGAACTACTTCTGCTAGTTGTTGTCATTTTTTATTTTTCATTTCATATTTCGTATGATGAATGGTATTGTGTTATTCTTAATATTTAGTTATTTTACTAAGAGCCACCAATAATAATTGACACCCTTCAAAACATGTGTGCCTGCAGCATGTTGCATGTCTTCTTAAACATCCTAGAAGAAAAAAACAACAAGCCCTGAGTAAAAATTTTCCCATAACAGCACATTTAATACCCGGTCATGTCAACAGAATTTAGTCTGAGTAAAATAATAAAACAATAAAACTAATCTTACATTAATTACAAACTGCAATTTGCTATACAGTACAGGATTACAATAAA
Organism: Anguilla anguilla; assembly: GCF_013347855.1. Lineage (NCBI taxonomy): Eukaryota > Metazoa > Chordata > Actinopteri > Anguilliformes > Anguillidae > Anguilla > Anguilla anguilla. The sequence continues at coordinate 65,208,437 of NC_049201.1, forward strand.
AGGCTTATCTAAAAAAAACATCATTATGATTATTCATTTGTTTTATACACTGTCTTGTGTTCGCATGAGTTCTGAGCTGACACTCTAGTTCTTGTGAATTCCATCCTCTGGGAGATTAAGAAGCAATTAGTATTCATCTGCGAGATATGAACAGTGCAAGTCATGCAGTGCAGTGACACACAAAAAGCTTAGGAGGTATCACCGGGCATTTATCATCTAACGTGGCATTAGTGGCACAGTAACTGCAGACAGTTACTTTCATTTCCATCACATACGCCCCACAAAACCCACCCAATTGCATGACAAGGTGACACATCTATATCACATCTACCCAATACGGCAGGCAAAGCCTCCACCTCCCCCAGGAAGCGTAGACTATAAAGCTCTTACAAAGACAGAAGTGATGCTACAGAGAGAACTGGTGCACAAAAATAGGCAGACAGATAAACTAAATGAGAAATTAATCTAGATCAACAGCATAGCCGAGAAAATAAAAAGAAACAACTGCTGTCGGGCGGTGATATGCCTTTTGCATATGTCAGCCTTTTATTGCAGATGACATGCATGTATATGTTATGTGACAGGCGTCAGGATGGAAGAAAAGGTCATGTCAGATGTGTTGATTTGATAGGAAAAACACCTGTCACGGAACCAGTGGGTAATGGGAAATTGTGCAAATGTGAACTTACAAATGAACCATTATGAGTACAAACTGACAATTGCAGCCTTTTCATTTGATAAATTCGCCCCAGCAGTTGTATCACATATATGACAATAAATAAATATTTTCTTATTTTTCCGTGTTACGTTGTCCAGAGGTAGAGGGCCATAAGCAGCAGTGGGCACAGTTTTCCCCGTTTAATTGTTTGCCCCTATATTGTAAATGATAGGTGTTAGCATTTTTAACTGAATGTGAAAATGAAGTTTCCCATCTTTGCAGTGTCCTACATCAGAGCTGCCCAACCCTTTTCCTGGAGATCTACCGTCCTGTAAGTTTTCATTTCAACTCAGAATCAGAATCAGAATCAGAATCAGGTTTTATTGCCAAGTAGGTTTACACATACAAGGAATTTGTTTTGGTCAGGTGGTGCATAACAGTGAACATAAAATAGATAAATAAAATAAGATAAACATAGTGCAATAGAAGCATAACAGACATAACATAACATAAACATAGTGCAAACGGTAAACAGTAAACAATAAACAATAGTGCAAGGGGATAAAGTGTTATAAGTACAGGTGCTATCTGTTTGGTGTCCGTGGGGGTCAGGATAACCCCCCCTAAAGTGATACACCTGATTCTACTAATTAGCAACTCATCGAGATCCCTAGCTGTTGAACGCAGTGTGCTCTGTTAGGGTTGGAGTGGAAACCTAATGGAGGGTAGGTCTCCATGAATAGGGTTGGGCAGCCCTGTCCTGCATCATTTTGGGAGGGTGCACAGCCAGCCTCGACTTCTGTTGATTCCACAATCGATTAGATGCAATGTTACTGCCTCAAAGTTACCTCCTGGAGGACAGCAAAACAAGTGAAGTTGGCGCAGTCAGATCATAGAAAGTAACAACCTTTCCTCCCTGAGTGATGCTGCAGAAATGATGCACTAATCTACTGGGCTGCCAGCCTCAGTCAGCATAGGAATGGTCAGGATTCCATCCTAGACTGTGGAACACATCAATTCACTGAAGAAATGTCCTTATAGATGTACCACCCAGCAACCTGTAGACACATTATTATTATTATTATTATTATTATTATTAGCCAGTAATAGTAGTAGTGGTAGTAGTAGATGCAGCAGAACTGAAATCAGCATAGCTCTTAATTATTAGTCACCCTGCCTTGGTGAGCACTAGCATTGAGGATAACTCCTTTTTCCGCTGTGCCATTTTCCATTCCACTGCTGGACCTGTGTCACAGTCCTCATCTTCCCCCTCACAGCAGGGACTTAATCCTGAGACGCTGTACAGCAGATGATTGTTTGAAATGCTGACACCTGAAGAGGTGCGGCATGCCCTCACCGCAGTCCAAGTTGCCTTATCTCAACCTTACAGGCAGCATTACCGGGCCGACCTGCTGGGGGACTGTTACCTCCCTGCATTGTCCAGCAGGTTTTCACCTGGATTTATTTCATTTGATTTATTTGCAAATCTGATCACGTTCCAGTGGATAACCCTGTATGTGCGAAGCAGCCTCCGATAATGGTACATTCTAAAATTGAGCAGGCAACTGCCACTCCATGAGAGGACCACAGAACATCTTATTCCTCCAGACTTTTGAGTTTTAACCCATCAATGCCCTTTTTTGCCCACGCTGACAGTTGTAATATACTTTCCATCACCAAAATGATATCATTGAATCATAAAATATAGTAATTCACAATGAAAAAATACAGAGGTATGACCACCAATGGTATCTTTTCATGCCATAAAAGTAACCTATATTTTTCCCCTTCTCCCTTGGTCCAGGAAAGTCTTAACCACTTAAACCACTCAGGCACAAATAGAACTACATTATATTAGCTTTCAATTTATATTATTAATTGAATTTAACTTCATAACCTTATTTGTATTGGTAATATCAACCACAGCAGTGAGGAAAAAAATCAATTAAGAGCATCAGTGCATTTTCACTGATGAAATACAGCTGATCAGAATTTGATTTCAGGTTGTTGCTGTTTGAAAAGAAAAAGCATTGAGACTGAAAGTAGCATGTTTCTTAAAAGGAAGGATTTGTGTTTTGCATATTTTTCTTTTGTTTGTTTTTTTCTGACCTCATTTATGTGAGCATAGCCAGCTATCCTATGATCAGATACTAATCAAGTACTGAGTCTCTCAGTACTTATTTCACAAGTACTTAATACACTAAAATTATATGTGAATATAGGCACATTTATAAAATAATATATCTGTGAAGATAAGTGTTTATTTTTGGAATTTGTTGTCTCTAGTCCCGATTGAGCTCTTTATATAATTCAGAGCATTAGATCCTCTATGATTTGAATGGTTGAGATTAGATGACAAAGGGGAAGCAAAACTATCAGGATGCAATATAATACAGAATATTGAATTCAAGCTACCTGATATCAGAGAGGCATATTCCTAGAAATATATGCTCTCTGAATCTCTTCTAGAGCTCTCTCCTATTGGCCGTGCAAACTATATAAATGCAGTGGGAAATGTTCAGTGCACAATCCATAGCTCACAAGCCTCTGCACAAGCCTTGTTAGGTCAAGGGATCTGTAAGGTTGTTTGATTTCACTTTGGCCGTATAACCTCACCAATATTGTGGGCAGCTGCACCCACCAGCCGAGAGTCTGTTTCACAAAATATGTTTGTGTGCCAGAGGAGCAGGACTCCACAGGAGGGAAAAAATATTACACACTGAATGAGCAGATTCTGTATACCACAGTCCACTAAAACTGTGTCAGGGCTATACAAAGATGGATGAGGGAAGTTAAAGCTTACCTAATAGATATCTTTACTGTATGAACCTGAAGTCTCCATCTGTTTAGGCATGTGTTAGATTAGCTTTTCATCCAATAATTCTTCATGGCAGTTACTTAATTCACACATGCCATTATTATGACAAACAGGGCTGTCTCTGCTGGGAATACCAGGATTACCCACCAGCCTTCACTCAGCCTCTCTGAGTCCAACACTCGGTGTCCCTGCAGATGGTCCTCACTGGTCCAGGGCCTCATAATCACCTTAGAAACCACCTTGTCATCTCCCCCCTTCCTGACCCTGAGGGATGGGAGGTAGCAAAAATATCAATGTAAAACTTGACAGTACCTGGCACATTGCAGTGCAGACCATAACCTTTTAATTCTTCATGTCCAAAATCCAACCTGATTGTCCAATTAACACCTCCCATTGAGTTCAAAAGCCATTTTTACCAGGGCACTGTATTGCACCACATGGACTACTTTCACTTGTTCTAGTCAGGACTGTTATCTATTTGACCACCAGAATGCTGCTCTCTTATTGGTCTTCACCTTAACCCCACCTTCTCCAATGAAACATAAATGTAATTGTCATGTTGTCTAACTCCACGGGTCTTTTTCAACAAAGATGATTCCACCGCATTATTCCTACATATCTACAAACACTAACTGCTACAACCCTTACCACATCCTCTGCTTCTCTACTAATAGCTATCTGTCCATTTCACCTCAATACTGTGAAACTGAGCTCCAGTTGGTAATGGTCCGCTGCTAAACAATTCAAATATCAGCAAATTTTACTTTCTTCAAAGACTAATATGAGAAAAGATTGCTCAGGTAAACTTTATCTATGCTTGTTGACACAGGGGATCTAGGTAGAAAGACATAGATTACCACCACCAATGCATTGATTATGTATGCTCATTCTTTTCTTTGGCACAATGACAAAATTGTATTTATTCTGCATCCCTGAAGAATTACTTTCCTCCACCTTCATTTTCCCAGGTCATGCCAAATGACGTTTCAGAACAGAAGTATCGTAAAATATTTTGATTATATGTTCGTGCACTCGGAAACGATAATACCAACAACTTTGAAGTAGGCCTACCCTACAAAATGAGACAAGTTGCAAATCGGCGGGGAAGTACGACAAGTTCGGATCTAGACCATCCTGACAGACGAAACGATATAATAAAATATTTCCATGATTAGACCAGTAAATTTCACAGATTTTTTATTTTTATTGTTTTATGTGTTTGTGTGCGCATCGTGACAAAAACGTGTAGACACCCTGTTATCTGGTGCCAATGGATGTCAAAAGCTGCCTACTGCCATCGTCTGGAGAAAGTGGTAGTGCAAGCTCTAAAATTTGCCGATGGTTTCTATTTTCAGATTTTCTGCTTGTCAGAATGCATGTCCACAAGCAATGAAGAGGGTGATAGATTAACTTTTATTTGGCTTTCGTCATATTGTAGCGTAATTTATTGCGGGGTTATTGATTCCAATTTTATTATGCATTATGTGCATTTACAAGTTGTTACTTTGTGCACGGTGTATTACGAACACGTAACACATTGTCTGTAGCCTATATTTAAATGATGAAATAAGTATATGTGCCGAAGGCAAAACACGATACATGAATTAGCCTACGTATTATAGTTTACATTAAACGCCATATTGAAGGCATCCCAGAAGATACCCCGTTACTTGGGTTTCTGAATAATGTGTGTCAAAATATCTTCTGTTGTATCTTGCCTGATTTTTCCCCCATTGACTGAGAACGACACATCCCAATTTAAATAGTCCGTTGGGACGGGGACACCGGCAAGGTCTCTATGCCGGTTCTGCATTTTCTTGATTTAAAATGGAAATCAAATCACACAGATAATGTGAAAGAGCACAGCTGTCGCGCGTTCCTCACGTGGCTTTTTGTCAAAAAGAACTACTGCGTTTCAGATTATTCCACCGTCCTGCGGAACAGGACAGAAATGTCGACCATCTGTCCCACAGCACTCTAGTTTTATTTATGTATGTGTTATCACCACAGCTTACGGTAGTTAAATGAATGTTCGCACGACAAAGAGCCAACGTTTAATCGTGTGACCGTTTTACAATACGCAAAACAGCGTAAAAACGCTTTTCCGTTGAGATTTTATCATTCTCATGGCAAATTTTGAATGTTAAACTTCAACACGTATTTCATTTAGCTAATTAAATTATTGTAGTCAAAATTTCTTATGCTATCATTTTTGTTGTGAAGCCTATATAGGCCTACACTTGCCGCGGGGCATGTTGAAACATGGGAATTTTAGGTAATTGCACCCGAGTAAGAATGATATATTTGTTTCACAGCAGAATATTGTGGAAGTCAATCGTGCGCACGCACACACACACACACAGCTTTCGATCTGTAGTCCACACCATTCTACTATTTTCCCTCGGTATTCAGAACCGACTCTTGATACATGTTCATTACAACTCCAGAGTGAAATCCATCCTTTGTCTGTTGAATGCAAGTCCAGAAAAACTGGCTTTTTTACGGTATTTCATGACTTTTTTCATCTCTAGAGTTATTTTTTAAAGACCATATCAGCGCCATACCAACGTATCAGTATACATTAGTTTTTTATTAATTATTTTATTGCTGTAAAATTTGAGATGTGGTGTTTTGCATCATTTTAGCAACACAATTCATAAGTTGATGACAGAGCAATAAAATGAATGATCGGGGGGGGGGGGGGGGGGATCAGACTAAATTCCTTGAGAGGCATGCTGGTATAATAAAATGGTGAATGTGCATGTTTGAAATGTGTTTTCAATATACTTTCAAAATGAATGGGCCCATATGGGGGCATTTTCAAAACAATCTAGTGTTGCCAAATATTTAAGAAACCAAAGTGTGCAATAAAACAAAAGGCTTCATGGGGCAAACAATTACTGTCAAGGTAAAGAGACAAATATGTCAAGATTCCAAAAAATGCTGGTATGGCCCTTTAAGGCTGAATTACCAAACACACACACATACACACACTACACACGCACACGCACACGCACACGCACACGCACACGCACACGCACACATATATCTGCTATACTTTTTTGTTACATATGTTTTGTAAATTGTTGAGTAGGGTTGAAGGTTTATATTTTAACCCGTGCTTGCTGCCAATAAATTTAAAGTGATAGTTCACCCAAATTGCATAATTCTTTAATATTTGTGTGACCTTGTAAATAGTAAATTGACTAATAGTACTCGCAAACAGCTCATTGGCTTCTGCTGCTTTGCTCTCGTTAATAGCCTGTTAGCTTCATAATGCAATTTCAGGGCTCTAAAATTCTGAGGCCCTGGAATTTATTTATTTATTTATTTATTTATTTATTTATTTATTTATTTAAGATCCCCATTAGTCATCACCTCAACAATTATGAAACTATGCAAAGCAAAAACAAAAGGCAAGGGACTATCAAATAGTTATATATAGAACGCTGTTTTGAGAAATGGTTCTTTGCAGCCAAGGACAGAACCGTAGGGTTCAATATAGAACCATAAATTCCATAGGGTTCTATATAGAACCCTAAAGAACCATTATTGTAACCCACACACAAACACACACCAGTTTTTTGTCGACCTGTCTATTTTAGTCTGTTGGGTTCATTTGTGAATAATGAACCATATTATCAGACTGTGCAACACTGAGGAACTAACTAACAATATACTTAAGTTAGGCTATATTTCAGTTTTTACTCATCAATACAAATGGATAGTTGCGTCATCCTCATTGGCACGAGACCCGAAGAGGGCGTGACCAAGAATAACGCAGGTCAAAGTAATGGGAGGAATAAGCAAGGATCTCCAACGACTGCCAAAAAAATAGCTACAGAAGATTACATTCCGGTAAGAGTGGAATGGCATTGAATATCTGACTGTTCAAATGAGAATGGATGTTAGCCGTTTCGCTGTATTTTATGAAGGGTGATAATTACCTTGTCAATGACGATACATGCATGTTGTTCACACTATTGTGCTACTGTGTTGACCGCACTGGTGGACAGGCCGAACTAGCCACAGCCGTAGCTTAGATTGTTATGAAGCTACCCAGCTGTTAGCTAAGAGCTAACGTTATCAACGTGAACCGCATTCATCCATAACGACAGATTGCGGGTAGGCTGCACCCTATCTTAAAACGTAATGTTCTGCGAACGGCATTGTTAGGCTAACGTTAAGTGATAATCACCAGTCGCAGCTAGTTTGTCAGCTACCATTATCACGTTAGCTCTGTGTTTGGAGACAACCATTTACTAACATTTGTTTCGCGCTTGGAGATCATTGCTAATTAACGCTAGACCACATGCTCGTTTTACTAAAGAATATCTGATGGTTGTTATGGTAGCGAACGTTTGCCAACGTCTGTCGACCTAACTAATAAATTAGCAAGATAGCGTTATTTTTGACGAATGCCCATGACATGTGATGCGAAACGGCTTGCCATAGCCCTGTGCACGAGCTATCATCATTTGCGGTTGAGAGTGCCCGATAGCAAACGCTGCACTAACGCCATAGTTACTTGCTGAATGTGCACTATTGAAAGAAATGTGCTAGACTTGTTAACGTTAAATATGTATTGCGCGTATCGATAGCTAACTGAGTTACAGTATTGTACGTGTATGCTAGCAATTGTCTTATTCGTAGTCCAGGGTTTTGTTTTTAAAGAAAAACTATCGATAGCTAACGCTCCCTAGCTTGTAATGCAAACAGCTGGGCTCTATTCGTTAACTTCATTTTTTGTTGTTGTTGCTGTGTACCTAGTAGGAACATTTAAGTCCTTATTTATTTTATGAACAAAATGCTTGTTGCCGAAGCATAAATCTTTGTTTGCGAGGCTGAATTCAGGTAGGCTAATTATTATCAATAATACCTGCATAGCACTGGCATTTCCAGTAAGTGGATGTCGGTGTGACAAAATCAAAATATGTTGAATCACAGAAGTATTGGCAATTGTGTTGGTAGCAAGAGGTGGAAATATGTGCTTTCAAGCTGTACAGAAACCTCAATAGTCCGGTGTAAAGCCATGGTATAAATGTAAAAACGTTTCCCTTGAGAACAATTCCAAATGAACGTGGCCTATTTAGGTGCGATGAAACACATTCTAAACCAGGGGCCTATGGAGTACTTTAGAAACGACTAAAACATCTAGCCTGATAGGCTATGGGGGCATAAACCCACTACACCTGCAACAATGACTGTCCCAGACTGGACCTCTCTGACAGTGACCTTCCTGTTATGTGTGATTGACACACATAAAGGGCCACATGGACAGTTTAAGGGCAACAAGGTAATTAATTATTCAGCTTTGGGATGCACCCTTACATTAGAACCAATTAAAATAATTTGGCTCTGATACTGATAAGGTTATGTGGGAGGCAGGGCCAGTTTATTAGCGATTAAACTCCCATTTATTTTAATGTAATCAGCACCATTAAAATCTTTGGAGGAGTATAGTCATGGGATCAGAAGCACAATCACCCCTCCAAGATCAAAAGCAAACTAAATACAATTCAAGGTCAGCAACATTTTATATAAATGACAACAAACATATCCAGTGAGTTTCAAAATAAATGCTTAATTTTATGAATTGAAAACGGTACAACTTTGATCTGTGTCGAATGTAACACTTTTTTCAGTTGCACCTTCTGGAATCCCGGTTTTTCACATATTAATATGAAGCTCTTCTCAATCCAGTTGGCTTGCTATTATTTATTTTTGATGTAAAATTGATGAGAAATATTGGATATATCTAAAATGAGGGCAATTTGTTAAAAAAAAAGCTTAAACAGCTTTTGTTAACCTTCATGTCTTGACTCACCGATTCATAACAAGGCCTGAAGTAAAATTATTTTACTTGACTGAGATTACAACAGTTTCTTGGGCTTGTGCTCAAATATTGCTGTATTCTGTATGAATATAGGTGGTCTATACATTAAAATGGGCAATATATTACTTTTTGTAGAACTGAAACAATTTTTGACATTACCTGTGATCACATAATGGAGGCATTATGGGTATTTAAAGATGGCATTTTAATTTTCTCACATTGCAGTATCAAGTGGAATTGTATTAATATGATGATATAATAACAAAATAAGAGAAATAGAAATACAAAGTTACTGTCCACTTTGTTTTCAGTCTATGTGATCTATGTGGAGTAGTGATTGTGCTAGTGATCGTGATCAAATTGAATTGTTCTGAATTTGAAACGCTACAAAACAATTTATTTAAACTCGGTCCACTAGATTAAACGGATAATCAAAAATGCAATGCTTAAAAATGACTTTGAACTGATATACTCAGTGGTGGCACCTGTGCAGACTACATTGGTTCTGTCCAGAATAGAATCTGGGCGATGCCTTTGGCAGCTGTTGCCGGGAGACCTCGGGAGTGAATCATAATTGACTATAGCGTTGCCAGGGACTTAGGGCTTTAGTCGGCCAGGTAACACCCACCTCATCTCTAGCTGGTAATTCCTATGATCTATCAGATGCCTGCTGTCTGCCTTTGCCAGCTGTGCTCTCTAACAGTCGCTGCTGCAGCAGCTAGCCTCCGCATGTCACATTGCAGAAGGGGGTGAAAATAATCTGTTGACTGTCAGCACATTTTCTAAAAAGACACTTCACCATTTGCAGCACAAGGTCTGAAACAAATGGTCAGCATGAGTATTTGCACTCTGTGAACGGAACACTCCACACATAGCCTATAGCCTATTCTTAACCCCAGTCAAAAATTATGCTGGAACAGGTCATTTAGTTTTTTTTTTTCCAGACCCTCAATTCATTTGATTGCCCGAAAAAGTAACAGTCTGATTGCAAGAAAATGTATTGTCTTTACTAACTACAGTTTGAAGGCTTCAGCATAATAATTTGCTTACCATTATGCTGTGTAGGCTAGATGCTTAAAATTCTAAATTGGCTTACATTGGTTTGTTCAAGCAGGGGCTTTGTCCTTGGAGGCTACTTGAATAGGCTAGACAATTTTTATTATAAACAAGCTAGCTCCTTGTCAAGCACTTTATGTCTAGGCCTATAGAGGTCCACATACTTTTGTGAAGCATAATGTTTATTACACATACTGTATGTGCAGAAACTAAGTGGTAACTTTGATTTTGGTTCCAAATTTGTATTTGGAAATCAGAGTGCCTTTCACCTAAGTCACGTGCACCAGACCATTGCACCTGTACCACACATTATTGGGCATTCCTATGCAAGTTGCTGTCCAAGTGCCCCTAAACTCTGTCGGAATCTCTCCCTCGGCTTAGGGATAGCCTCCTTGCCGCAGGCTCTCTTGGCGACGCAGAAAAACCAAGTCTTTGGGGAAAGCTTGAGGGCAGAGGGACCGGATGCAGATAAAGCCATTGGGACCTTGTCCCATTTTTCTCTTTCCTCGCCTCAGCAGCTGTTGTCATGGGCAAGTCGCTCTCCCATCACCCGAAGCACAAGGATGAGTGCCAGGAGGGCCTGACCTCGGCCCCCGAGTACACCGACTCGCACAGCGAGGACGGCAGGGGCGGCGACGTGTCCCAGTTCCCCTACGTGGAGTTCACCGGCCGGGACAGCGTCACCTGCCCCACATGCCAGGGCACCGGCCGGATCCCACGAGGTGCGGGCACAGACGGCGCTAAACCCGCCTGCTTCCTGTTTCCTCTTCAGCGCTGTGTTCAGATCAGACTTGGCAGCCCCAGACAGAGATGGCTGCAAGCCTGAGGTTTTTCAGATGTCTACAAGCCAGAACACTTTCTATTACTCAGGCTGGGAATCAGGGAAATTAGAAATCTGTATTTGTAGTATGTGCAACCTAGGGAATAATTGGTTATATGACTGGGCTCAGTGCTCTTGAGGAATGAAATGTCCTGGATAGGGCCGCTAAAACTGGAAATGAGCCCCTCAGATTAAGCACTGGGACGTACTTAGTGAGTGTAATTAGGAGGAGTCGGGCAGACGGTCATGGTTTGCCAGAGTTAATGAGTGAACTTACCCAGAGAGGAAAAAGGAAGTACAAGTTCAGATTGGAGACACCATGCTTGTGTGACTGCACATGTGATTGTGTTTCTGCATGCCACATCATTCTGCCTGCCATTAACCGTTTCAAATTCTTTCTACCACAGGTCAAGAAAATCAGCTTGTTGCTTTGATTCCATACAGTGACCAGAGGCTCCGACCCAGAAGGACGTGAGTTTATGATCTCTCAATCTCAGTTTCTTAATAGCCACTTCATTGGGCATTGGACTAATATGGGGGACAGCTGTAAGTCTTGTAGCGAAAGTCTTTTCAGTGTTGCCTGTAGTCCAGTCTAATGGGTTTCCTTCTCCCTAATGATGACGTGTGGTCCTTTAGAAAGCTGTATGTGACGGCGTCAGTCAGCGTGTGTCTACTACTCTCCGGCCTCGCTGTCTTCTTCCTGTTTCCCCGCTCCATCGACGTCTCCTATGTGGGAGTGAAGTCCGTCTATGTCAACTACGACCAGGCCAAACGCATCGTCTATCTCAACGTTACGGTGAGCCGCTTACTCTTTGTTCCTCATTCCTTTTTTATCTTAACGTCTTCACAGAGTGACACTGATGCTGATTTGGTTGTCATCAATGATCAACCATGCTTTAGATCAGTTTTACTGACTGCGATGTTAAAAAAAGACTGTGTCCATTGCTGTGTATGTTAGGTTTTTTGTTGATCCTGGTGGGTGCACTGGTGATGGAAATAACTGCCATCTCTTTTGCTTCTAGAACACTCTGAGCATCACCAATAATAACTACTATTCTGTGGAGGTAGCTAATATCACTGCCCAGGTGCAGTTCTCCAAGACGGTGATTGGCAAGACTCGTATGAGCAACGTGACCTCCATCAGACCCCTGGACATGCAGCAGGTACGGCCATTTTGGCTCGGCTCCCACACGTGGTTAAACTGTTAGCGGGTAAGCCATTCCACATTGTTGGAACTTTTCAGGTCCAAATTCAGGTCAAAATCCGAAAGAGAACTTGTACTATACAGCCAGGCCCTTGTCTATTGGGCGCCTTTCAAGTGACGGAGGTACCCAAGTGAAATTGCATTCTTAACAGAATGTGTGTAACGGCCTTTCCTATTTCTGAACTGAGCTTCAGAATTTCAAAGGAGCACCAGCCGGCTCGGCCTAATTCCAATGTGAAAACCCAACCCCATCTCTGGCATTAAGTCACATTGATCCATCCTGGAGCCTGGCTACCTCCCGCCGTGCTTCGGGAGTCAGAAAACCAGTTTTCACACTGAAAGGCATGACCGTGCACTGACTAACAATGCGCCTTATCACTCACTTTCCTCCCTGCTGGAGCTCACCCCCTATTGTGACAAATTGGAGTGAAAAGAAAATAATCCGTTATTATAGGCCTCAGTGTGAGAACGTTGCTAGTGTCCGTGATTTATATAGTAGCCCTAGACCTACTGGACTTGCCCTGCAGAACACCGTTTGTTTCAAAAGTCAGCTACTCCTCCCATTGTCATGTTCAAACGGTCAGACCAGCCAGTGCTGTTATTCTTCATGTTTCCTTTTACGAACAGAGAATTCCACTGTAGGCAGCATCCACGGCTTCATAAATGACTGTAACAGCGGTTCGTTGGAACAGTCTTATTCGTTTTGGCAGTAAAAAGGGCAACAGCCATATTGCTGTTGTTTATAAGTGATCTTATGTCAGCTGAAGAATTACGTGATTAAATGAAGGGAATGGTAACACTCCTGTCGTTTCCAGATCGACTATATGGTTCCCACCACCATAGCGGATGAAATGAGCTACATGTAGTAAGTATACAGCTCTGTCATTTATGTTTTGTTTTAATAAATTTAGTACATAAAATGTTTGCTCTTTTTGGGGTATAGAAAATAAGTGGCGAGTTTAACCACTTGTCTGCTTTCTCTTCTAGTGATTACTGCACCTTGCAGACCATAAAAGTACACAACATTGTGGTTATGATGCAGTAAGTACCCCTTTTTTTTATATAGACATATGTTTGTGTTTTAAATTCAATATTATTAAGAATCAGAAAATGTACCCCAGGTGAATAATTTAGCTGCATCCCCTGTGTTTGAACCCCACCAGATACTGAGTAGATTTCATTGTGAAACACTAATAAATGGTGAATCTAAAGTGTATTCTATAAGAATAGCTGCTTATTTAGACGATTCTCTTGTAAATATGAGAATGTAAATCATGACAGTTGGATGTCCGCTGTTGGCAGCCAAGCAGACAAAATGCTGTGAAATCCTCTGACTGTTTTTTTCCTTGGTCACTAGTGTGACTGTTACCACGGCGTACTTTGGGCATGCCGAGCAGGTTTCTCAGGAGATGTACCAGTATGTGGACTGTGGAGGGAACACCACTTCCTTACATGGGCATGCCAAGATCTCCAATCCTGTTGCACTCCCTGAATAACACCACTGTCCATTGAAAAGTGCTGTTCGATAGTCCTTCATGAAGGCCATCCAGCTGGTTCACTGTGTTCCGTTATACTTAGTTTGCAGGGAAAGCAAGCGTCATGCATTTCTGTGTGTGTGTGTAGGTGATCTTGGTGTAAGATACCCTTACTCAGTTGTGATATTAGGAGTAGAAGTTTAGCAGTGGGAATAGGGGGCAAAAGGCTCATTTGTGTAAAGTTGTCCTCATCTCTATGGTCCTCACATTCCCCTGTTATGTTGGAAGGAAAGATGCACTTTAGATGGATATTGAAGATTCAGTGCACTGTGATGGCATAAAACAGAAGAGAAGTCTTGGTTAAAAATGGTAGAACCACTAACTCACTAATCTCAAACCAGTTTTGGGTTATATTTGATTCATTTCATGTTTTGCACTTTATTAAATGACACCCAGGCTTTTGTGAGAAAGTGAAAGCCTAGGAAAGAGCTAGTTTGATGTACTAAGCATTCATACATTTCTATTGTAGGGACTGTGAATGTGTTTGGTATGGTCTGTCCCAACTAAGAGTTTTCCTTGGTTTCATTTTCAGACTCTTATTGTGTCAATAAAAGGTCAAATTCATTTCAAGCACATTTTATATGGTAAATGGTGGTAGGACAGTATGCTACTTTTCTGAGTTATTCTACAGTTTTTGCCTTCAAAGCAGGCATTTTGTTCTCCATTGTCATATTTTAGTGCAAGTACCTCTTGTCTACTACATTTGACATTATCACCTCATAATCTCATGTGATGGTACTACTAATATTTATTGCCTTTACTCTGTATTTATTTGTTCAGATCTCACTGTTGTGCAATATTGCTGTATGAATGATGTAAATGTGAAAAAGTCTTTGGGAAGGCTTTTTGTTTGAATGACCCAATTGGGTTGTCGCCAATGGAATCTTTACTTGCCTGTGTCTACTGAGTAAATTTGACATGTCATAGTCTCTTCATTTTGAAAAGTCGAAAAGGCATGTTTTTCTTCATGTTGCACTTCTCCATCGAAGTCTCAGCACCACACAGTGGTATATGTAGAAACACCACTGGAAGTTTGTTCAATATGTGGCCCAGTTTACGGAGGGAAGTCCCCAAAAAAAACAGTCTAAACCACAGTGTAGAAAATAAAAAACAAGGAAAGCTAATTGATGTTCATGATCTAGGCATTACAAAATAAACCATGTATGTTTGAGACTGGTGCATTGAGCAATGAATTTACTTGCAGTGAATTTACAAACACTTAAGTCTTCGTTCATCTAAAGAGTTGAGCTCCAGTTTAGTTGTTACCTGTACTTGTATGTGAAAGGTACAGTTAATTTCAAGATGAATTTTAGATGTGAGGATAATGAGGAGCAGCCACAGTCTCCTTTAAGCCTCAGGTTGGAAGTGCTGTCCCTTTCATCGTGTTTTAAAAAAGGTAATCATTCGCAAGTAAAAAAAATGTTTAACTTGTGACTTGCATATTATTAAGGGAAAATGTTGAAGAAATTACCTGGCATATGGGATAGGTTTTGTTATACTAGATGAATTACTTAAAAATTATGCTTTACTTTAATACTGATAATTTCTACAAAGGTTTGGGAAACTTCTCTTTGTAAATATTTGAATTAAGTTTACAAGAATCTGAATGCATACACAAACATTTGATGTCTACACGACCGCAGCTTGTTTAGACTAATGCTGTATTTTGCTATGGTTGCTAAGATAAGGCCGTTAACAGTTCAGCAGTAACATTAATGGACGCCTGAAGAGGTTGGGTAGAGCCGCTGAAATGGCTGTTTGTGAATGTGAGAAGGGATTGGGTTTAGAACCCGTGCCCTGGCATGCTCGTCAGGCTGATGCCTGGTGTTCAGCACGTGACGGTGCATTAGTTCTCATTCTTAATGTAGTGTCATTTGAACATTTGTTTTTTTTTTTTTTTTGTCATCACGGCATGGTGCATAATTGATGCAGTCAGTTTCTCAGATTTCTGTGTCAGAACGATGTTTTGCAAATGATACATCATTTTTGCAGTCTTGCACATGTTATTTATAGCTATGGTTATTTTGATGATGTTATCCATTCAAACTTCTGTTTGTTTTCTGTTTGTTTGGGAATGGATATTAAAGTACAAATGCATTTCGTAATAGTAATATTACAGTGGAAGGTATAATAATAAAAAAATCTAACTGAAGGATTCATGTCCAGGTTGTGTCACCTCCAATTACAAGGTGACAGCAGAACAGCAATTATTTGCTGTATAGCCTTCACACATTCTTAAGACCATAGCTGTAGAATTAGCTGTGTGAGAGTACACAGAGGACTGTCTTTGGTAATACACTTGTTTACACACATTTCCATCACATGGCATGTGTTACATACTTGTTTTGTGAGTTTATTTTTTATTTTGTTTTCCCACAGTTAACTGATGTGTGCTTTTCTAATGTAATACTATTGTTTCTTCCCAGCATGAAAATAAAATGGAAATTTCAGTCACTTTTGATTGTGCATTTTGTGTTTGCTCTTGGACTTCTATTTTTTTTCTTCCACAAAACATTTTTGTTTTATGATCCAAAATTACAGCTGTGGTCTTTTTTTCTCTTTTGGGGGAATTTAGTTACCAGATAAATTATAGCATGTTTTACATTATTGTGTTTTGGAAGGAAAATGTGCTTTTATTAGCGTATTTGTGAAAATACGCCTTAATTAGATACAGAATCAGTTGATTAATTCATAAAAGCAGCCGTTGCAGGAGCTGTTATTTACATAAAAATCCTTTAAAAAATCCAGTGACTCTGCCCTGTGGGGGCTCCTAGAAGCTATTGGGTTTTTACTGGATGTTACTTGGAGGTCTTTAAATACCATATCACTAATTGGTACCGTGCACATTAGATAAATATTGTGCAATGCAATGCATCCTGAAACAATGGTGCTGGTAAAGCATGTGGGGATTGGACACGGAGGATAGTCATGTCCATGCATTCTGCTGTGAAGGTGCGCATGGAGTTTACCTGTGAGCTTGCAATGAATTATCTATGCCCATTAATTTCACTTTAGCAACAAACTGCCTCGCTTTCCTATAACCAGAGCATCCCAAATGCCCTACAGTTTTTGAAGTTTAGCTAATGGCCATTTGGAGAATTGAGAATGTATTACCTGTTCCTTTTTCTCCTTAAATACTGGTTTGTATTCAACAATTAGTTTTTATATTAAATTAAACTGTAGCCTTATTGAACAATGGATAAACATAAGTGAGACTGCTTTGAGGGTTGTAGAAGATAGTAGAATTTTACCTGTCATACAGCTGAATGCATATAATTTTACATCTCTTTCCGGGGGAGCAAAATCTATATCAGAAAAAAATCTATATTACAAGACTAGATCACCCTAACCCTGTGTATGTTCCTTAGATTGCTATTGCCTATAGTATCCACAGGGTGGCATCTGTTGGTAGAAACGAATGCAGTAGACATCATTTGAAGATACCCTACAATGTCAAGTTTTCTCCGAACTTATATTTCATTTTTGGTACATAGCTACTTAGCCTAACTAACCTGAAGTGTTTATTCAAAAAGGAAAAAAAAATAATGAACATGTGCAGTTAAATGCTGACAAAAAGTCTACAGCTGATTCTAGGTGTGGAATTTACATTTGGTGTCTGTTGCTGTTGTCTGAAGGCTATACCGGCAGGGGTCATACCCCCAGCAGGTCCAACCAAGCCGGGAAGGTTTCAGGGTAGAGGCCAGACAAAAAACAGCACCTGGTCCTCCAGGTTGGGGGTTGGGCGTGGGGCTAACTACTCCACCCCGTAAAATGCCATCTTGTTACAGAAACTACGACAAATGCTACTGTAAAACCAGGGGCCCTACTGTAGACTCAAGCCAACCCACTGGCAATATGAACACTCCTGCTGTTGTCTCTCAACATGAGGACCAAAGAAGTGTCAATTCCTGTAAAGCAGGCCATCATGAGGCTGAAAAATCTGAATAAATTGATCAGAGACACAGCCAAAGCATTGGGTGTGTCAAAATCAACTGTTTGGTACATTGACAAGAAGTGAGAACACACTGGTGAGCTCAGCAATAGCAAACAAGCCGGTAGACCTGAGAAGACCACTGTAGTGGATTACTTTCAATTTTGAAGAAAACCCCTTTTCAACTGTCAAACTGATCAAGAAGACTCTTCAGGATATAGGCATATGTGTCAAAGACTAAAATAAAAAGAACTGAACCAGCATATCCTCAGTGGGTTCATTGCAAGACAAATTACTAGTAAGCATCAAGAACAGAATGGCCAGGTTAGTACTTATAGGAACTGCTCATGATCCAAAGCACTAAGGCTGAGTGGCAGCTTCAAACTGGCACATGCTTTAAAATGTCACAGCATGCATCAAATAGGAAAAAAACATCTTTCTCAAAATGTCTGTATTCCACTGTGGGAAATTTTCTGAGAAGCGATTCCATGCCGTTGACATCTGCATAAAGATTTAAGCTCCTGCGATCCATCTGTGTCGCCCGTGGCAAGCTGCTTTGGAGAAATGCTCTCTGATCCCCATGTCCAGGTCAGCACAGACAGGATATAGATCGAACGGAGCCAGCAAATCAGGAAAACAGGGACAGCAGCCTGCGGATGGAGAATGCTCAGTGTGTACCGTGTAGAATGCGAGTTCTAATGCAGAATATTGCTTGATTTGGTTTATTCAGCATTTGACCGTGCTTTAAACAATGCCTTTGTGACAGTGGTTTGATGTGATATTGTACCAAGGAGGACTGCATCTGGTGTTGTGTATGTGTGTCAGTGTGCTACCTTTTTGTTCCCTGAGACAAAGCTCTAGAAGTGAGAGTCTCCCGTGGATAAAGGCATGCACATCTGCTTGTGTCGTTAAAGACGCCTGAGCAGGATGGAGGCTCAGATTCGTTTCACTTAACAACTCAGAAACAAGACCCCCTGTGTCACGTGGGTGAGGCTGAAATCCCTCTGGAGAGCCTTGCAGGTTTCAGGTTTCCTGTACAGTGTTCACTGAGGTAAAAATGCCAAAACCTTAACATGTGAGAAAGATTTTAACAGTGTTTTCTTCAGCGGCTCTACATCAGGTGAAACTGGGCCCCATCCTTTCGGTCAGATGAGAAAATTATTTGAGGAAATGGTTCACATTCACTGTCCTCATAGACACTGGAAGAGGAGGTTGTTCTCATTGACAATTTTCCTCCTGTGAAAACATTCTTTTATTTTGGGTCATTTTATATCTATTTCAGCTTGAGTATAGGTTATACTTCTGAAACAAAATACATCAGTTGCCTGACTGCTTCTGTGACTTAAAAGGAAATTCTTGAACAATCAACAAAAATAATTTTATTTGATTTATTTTGAATAGAACTGACCAGTTTTGTATGTCCATATGTTTTATACTTGCAATATTGTTCAGGTTATGACATTTAATCTGTGTCATGTTGAATAACAAAGCAATGCAAAACAGAAATATATTTTTTGCTTCAACAGCACTCTTAAATACGAAAGGGGGGAAATGTTGAGTTGCAAGTCGCACACAATGTCAACTGAACAAAAATGCATCTGTTGAAGCCATTTCACAACATCTGGTAAAAGAAACATAAATATGATCTATGAGTCTAGGGAAGCAGTTCATATGATTACATTAACATGCATCTAGACCGTATGGAGCAGTTCAAGAGAGCTGTTCTAAATTCTGTTTCTTGGAGTAGTTGGCTCATTTGCATTGCAAATGTACACATTTGTTATCGCTGGGGAATTGTTTGATGCACAAAGCAATGAGAAGATCTCTTTCAAATTGCATGAAGAGAGGCGAATGAAGATTATGAATGTTTGATGCTGTTATTTCAATTCTCATTATGACGCCCTCAAGTTATGGTGCAAAATGAAATTACGTTGTATGTTTCCTCTTATTTTAAAATTACTTTTAAAGTTTCATATTCCTCCATCACCATGTTTTGTAACCAATTGCACTTTGAGGTTGTGTGAGGTGTAGTGGTTAGAACTGTGCATGTTGGACCATAGGGGTTGATATTTGAATATTTCTGAATATTTACTTAACTGCTACTGTACACTGCTTAAGTTAAGTTTAATTGTAAAATTGTATGCTAAGATAAAGGTGTCTACAAAGAAACTAAAAGTGTAATAATTCAGGAAATGACGGCACAGTAATTTGGCATAATAGTTGTCACTTTTGTGATTTTTTACCTGATATTTTTGTTACTAAGGGAGCGAAGATATGTTTACCTCATGCCATTTTTGTTTTTACTGCAAGGTGGCAGTTTTAGTGTACTGCCTTTATATCATGCTAGTTTACACAGATGGGTAAACATAACAGGAACTTGACAGCTGACCTTTGACATCTCGTTGGACCCCAGAGACTTGAGTGTTTTAACAGTCAACTTATCACTGTTTGTGCTGCTTCATATTAGCAGAAATATATCACCAAATACAGCGTTTTGTAGTGACCTGTCTGCGGAGGAAACAGCGAGCTGAGTTACAGATCTCCACATGTGCGTAATTCATTTTCTCCCCCTCTTGGCCTCTCGGTAGCTGGGTAGCTGCAGCTGTTGTACCTGGAGCTCTGTGAGTTCCACATATCACCAGTGGGGGCACCAGAGAGGCAAACCTGTGACAGTGTTTCTGAGTGGGGCTACAGTAGAGTTCAGCTTTGGTGTGCTCCAGTTCCTCCTGCCTACTCTCTGAAGAAGATGGTGCTGTTTTTCTGCTCTCTTGGCCCGTTGAGGACGGGGCTCCTGCTGGCCTCCGTTGGTCTTTTCGTGAGCGTCTGTGAGGGCCGTTCAGAGGCGTCCCGTGGGGTGGTCATCCCCTTCGTGTTTGACCCCAAAGCAATATGCGACCCGCCATGCAAGCACGCAGGAATCTGCATCCGAAACAACACCTGTTTCTGCTCCAAGGGCTATGAGGGAGAGCTCTGCCAGTATGGTGATGTAGCGTCCTTTTGATTTCCTTACCCAGTCAAACCAAGAGTTTCTAGAGATACATGCTAATGCTTTTGCTAGAACAAATTGTATTGATATTGGTTGGCCCGTTGTTCAGGGAAATGCATAAAAATGTTTGGATGATGTAAGTTTTACTTTTAAATTTACAAATTTAGCATACACTGAGTATTGCTGAATGAAAATAGTTTTCAATGTACTAAAAATGTTTTCAATGAACTCAAAATGTATGTATTTAATAATTTATTAATGTATTGCATTTGCATGTGTCTTATGTATCATTATGTTTTTAGGACTGTAAGTTTAGACTGTGTTAGATACATTCATGCTGAGTGGTAGAATAGTGTTCTAGGAACTTCTGGTCAGAGAAGACTCACTGTATAATAACTTAAAATGTGCAATAATGCTAATTTTAAAAAATGACTAATTCTGATTGTAGCTGACTGTTATCCCAAGTGTAAGAATGGAGGGGAGTGCCTTCGTCCTGGGAAATGTAGATGTCCTCCAGGATTTGGAGGAAAATATTGTCATAAAGGTAACTTTTGCATCTGCATCACATTTATCTGACTGTCCCATTTATGTGAATATTTCAAGGTATGCAAGGAACAATGTGTATGGCAGCTTCAAAATTTGGTAGTTACTGTAATTACAAGCAAGGTGTGCTGTACTGGAATGGAGAACATCTCTGAAAAAAGATGTTCAAGATTTTTGATGCATGTTTTCCACAGTTTCCCCCTCTGTGATTTGTGCACATTTGTGTGTGTGTGTATGTACACGTGCATGCATGTGTGTGTGTGTGTGTGTGTGTGCATGTGTGTTGTCTTACTGTGTCTCTGTCTCGCAGTGGTCTGTGATGGGGGTTGCTGGAATGGAGGAGACTGCACTGCAGTGAATGGAGTAGTGAAATGCCTCTGTCCCTCCAGCTGGACTGGGTCTAAATGTCAAGAAGGTGTGTCCTTACTTGTACATACAATCAGCTCATTATTTACGTAGATTTTTATATAGTTGCACAAAATAAAGATAACAAAAAATGCAATTAATGCCTTTTATTATTGATAAAATGCTTTACTTTTATTTTATGGTATTTTTGAGCATTTGTGTATTTGACTATTGAAACTGACCACCTATATATTGAGATGGACAGCCCATATATATATAAACAGAAGAAGGGATAGAGATAAAAGTTAAAGATGATTGTGGATGGTTGCATGGTTCTCAGTGTATTGTAAATGACTGTGTGATCCTCAGTGCAAAAAGTCTTTTGTCTCCAGTGTTAAAATGTCTGCATGTTCTTATGGAACACAAGTTAATTTGTGCCTCCTGTGCGAATGATTCGGTGTCTCGGCAGCGATTTGTCCCCAGGGCTGCAGGAACGGGGGTAGCTGTGTGGCCCCAGGAATCTGCAGCTGTCTTGAGGGCTGGCTGGGCGGGGCTTGCCACACCGGTGAGTTCCACCTACCATCACCATCAACACACAAATCATTTATCAGGAAACAGCCACACACAACAAAACTGCTGGAATTCATGTTCAAATACGTCTGATTTAGATAAAGACATCCTGAGGAGGCTCACGTGTGTTAGAATATACTTTACAAAATAATAACGTGCTATGTATTAGTGAATTAAACCAATTCTTTGCAAAGTGGGATTTTGATTTTTGGATTGGCCTGGTTACAGGAGATCTGGTTTAGTCTGGGATATTATATCTTGCCAGAAAAAACAAATGAGCGGTCTGGCTGATGTATTTCCCAGAATGCATAGCTTCAGGCATGCTCCCAGTGGATTTGGCTCCTAATTACTCAGGTTATGAAGTCAGGCAAAGTTCAACAAATATCTGTCAGAGGAATTGAAATGTATGATGTCATTATATACATTATTATATAAAACCAATTAATTGTCCACATAACAAAAAGAACATTACTGAAACAGAAATACAGGTCAATTACGTTTTCCTTTTTTTGTTTTAATTGGGTAAATGAGAAATTATATCCATTCTTGAAGGTTTATATGGAGTGACATTGTTATATAAACCAAATTCTCAGATGATAAAATTTAGGGATGAAAGGCATGACACCAGTACAAAGCAGCCTCTCATGAACAAGATATGACATACATCCACAGACTAACCTCACCTCTCCTGTGGCTGCATATGGATAAATACTGAATCCCCCCCCCCACTCTTTTTCCTGAAGCTGTCTGTAAGCGTCCATGTCTGAATGGGGGGAAGTGCATTTCCCCTGATGTGTGCAGATGTCACCCCCACTTCTCTGGACCACGATGTGAGGAAAAGAAGAAGGCTTTCTACAACCGGGGGTAACAAAGTGCCTTATACTCCAGAACTACAGGAGAACAAGGGGAAAATAACTCACTTTTATCTGTAAACCTAACGATTTTAAACAATGGTGCTATAGGTAAACTGTTTGCTATTTAAATGTTGGTATGAATTTATTGTATGAATCACTGAACTGTAATTTGGGACAAAAATGTCCTGATATTTGAAAACATTTTATTCTGTCTATACCAATTATTAAAAAAGGAAAAAAAGTATAGTTAATAGGAGTCATGATTCACTGTGATGTTTTGGAAACGGGCAGTCAGTTACAACTGTGGGGGTTGTATTTTAATTGGCAAAATAATAGTCACAAAACACCTAACAGCTTGGACTTCTTACTTGAATTAAATACATTTATTCAGTTATTGTTGATTATTAGCATACTAACATCTCCCACAATGCATATTTTCTTTCCAGCAGTAAGAAAAAAATGCAATTGCAACTAACCCAAATTTAGTAAAATACAATTAAAGTATCCATTTATTTTTTCCTCACGTGAATTTGTGAGAACAGAACTCATGGAACAGAGGAAAGTTGGGAAAACATGTGAAAAAGTTGACCTTTCCAGTAAACAGTATTTGTATGCAGAGTAGATTTTGTCAGTTTTAATAAAAATTATATACCTTAGCATGCTTTCAGCAGTATGCACACAAATGCACATAAGCCTTACCTCACATCTTGACTGTATTAAAAAAGAATAGCTCTCACATGCAAATGATTAAGTTGTTACTGGCACTACATGTGAAGTTGCTTAAAGCACCTGATACTACTTTCCCATACAACATTTGAGAACATCTGTCTTGGTAGCGGTTGCAGTCGATTGTAGTGGCCAACTTCAGATTTTAGAATGAACAAAAGTCAGTAACAATCAAGAAAAATAACCCACAAATACAGATAAAAATATTTTATTTTAAAAATACTTGATTTACAGCAAAAGTAAATATATCTAAAATACTGAACAACTATAATTTATTTTCAGAATAGGTTTAATGCTCCAAATACTGATACAGATCCAAGTTCTGTATTCGACTTTCTTCATCTGACTTTTTTTCAATGCACAAGATTTTTAAGTAAATTTGCTTTCACTCTTTAATATACAGCAATATGAAAGAGAAAAATAAAACTCATAATTACTCACAAGCAGACTTGGCAAATGTGAACAGTCAAGAAAGTGTGTTACTAGTTTATGTTTTGCTTTCAGGGAAACATTAAACTATTATGAGCAAAGAGGGAATTAAATTAATCAATTATGTATGTTGTATACAAATGAGAAAACATGTTACTTTAACATTGTTTCAGGCATAGTATTGTGTAAAATGACACAGTGCACATCAATTAATGAAAAACACACACTCAGTAACACACACACTAAAAATGAACTTAAGTAGCATTACATGATAAAGCCGGGACTGAATAAAACTTTTGAGAATAATATCAATCAAATTATGAAAAAAGATCACACTATGAGACAAAGGTCAAAGGTTAAAGGCGGGTTAAGTTTTGAGAAAACCCAAAGAACCCACACAGTACACAGTGTCATGAGGTAGTGACAGATGGACACTGAGAAAGGTCTATTTTCATTGTCTCTGATTATTATCTCAAAGCAAATCACACGCATACAGAAACACACGCACACACACACACACACACACACACACACACACTTCCTCTCAATGCTGTACTTCTCATGGGTTTAGAACTCCCAGCAGTTTATCACATTTGCAGCTCCTTCGGCACCCCCTTAAATGACACTCATCCCTGTGGAACCTGAAACATTTCATTAAAAAACACAAGTGTTCATTTAATCAGCTCATTAAGATCATCAACACTAATTTAAACGTCATTATAATGCCGGCCAAATTTTGTTTATTTAAGCATATTCTTCTAACATATAAAAGCCAGTGGGGGAGGGGGGTGTGGGCGGGCATGACTGAGAAATAGTGAAGGATCGTTATTCAATCCAATAAACTGCTATTGAAAAATTACATTAAGAATGGCAGAATTCCAGAGCCAGGGTCAGTCACAATTAGGGAACAATTGCAAAATAAAAATGAGATTTCACTGAAAATAGTCATATCCTGGTATTTATATAAGATATATAGTAAGAACTGTATGTTACCTTTTTCCCACAGGCCACGCCTGTGTAGCCAGGGCGGCAGTGACAAAAGTTGGGTAGAACACATCGCCCACCATAAAGACACTTCTGCTTGCAAATTGCTGTAAAACAAGCGTTAGTTGTCAAGGTTACCTGAAAAGATGAGCACCACCATGATTGACAGGGTTCAAAGGATTATGGGAAACTCACGTGTCTGACACTGAAACCCCTCCCATCCAGCTGGACAATGGCAAGTGTTGGGACCCACACACTCACCACCATTCCTACACTTCTGCAGGCATACCGCTGTACTCAGCACATGGGTGGAGAAACAACAATAAAAGATAAAACAATAATAATAAGAAGAAGAAGAAAGAAAATTAAACATGGAAGCAAAATGTTAAAATATTTATGCGTTGAAATAAAAAATGCAACTATTGATTCTGCACTACTGTAATGGTATTGAATCACTTAAGAAAAATACTGACATAGAACCTGAGAGAATATAAAACACCAAAGGCCCTGGTGTCCTACCCCCCTGTCCTAATCACTGTTACTACAGCCTGCAGGTCATTAAAAATAATGCTGGCATCGAAAGGCACAGAGGACATGATGGCACACGGTGGGCCTGGAGTGACCAGGCCCTGAGCGTGAGGTGGAGGGTGAACAGGATAACGGCGTCTCACTCACGGACACTGCACTTCTTCCCTCTCCAGCCAGATGCACAGGAGCAGACGTTAGGGCCCACGCACTTCCCTTTGTTCATGCACATAGGATCGCACACACCTAGAGGATGGACACACAGACACACACGCACACACACGCACACAGACACACACACGCACACACATGCATGCACAGACGCACACACGGACGCACAAATACACACACGCGGCTACATTAAATCTGGAGCAGCTATGCATTTCCCTGTTCCATGGAAAGTTAACATTCCGATGGGAACATCGTATAAAGCAACTCCCTGATAATTGTAAACACAGACACATCTGTTTTCAGCTGGAATATTTAACGGGAGATACTCACTCTTTTGGCATCGTTTTCCATTGTAGCCTTCAGGACAGGAGCACACATTGTTCCTCATGCACTGCCCCCCGTTCTTACAAGGAGGATTACAGACAGCTAGAACACAAACAGGGCATGTACAGCATTTATAAACAATATGCACCATACAGCCATTGATATAGCCTTTACACAGGGCTGGATTCTGACCTGGAGATGATTGAAATGTTTTTTTTTTAATATATACATATCTCACACAGATACATATCTCAAATTCAGGTGGTAATTTGTTGATGTTGATGCATGTTCAATCAAATTAATTTTGCTCATTAGCTGAGCTGCCTAATGATGCACAAACACACTTTCCAAGGAGTTTCACATGAATACAAATTCAATTTTGAGCAGATGTCATTGAAGTGTGCAGAATTCAAATAGACTTTTTTTTGCACATATGGATTCTAACTCAGGACTGTGGCCAAAATGATCATATCACTCAATGATTTTCATTATTTCATTATGATTTAATGTACCAGCACTGAGAGTGTAATTTAAATGAGGAGGTAGAATCTGCAAACTACACTGCTTTCACTCCTTACACAGTGTAGAGACAACATCTTACACATCTGACACAGTGATATGTGTCTCATAAAGAGACAGAATCTTACCAATCTGGCACTGAGAGCCATAGAACCCACTGGGGCAGACGCACACATTGGGTTTTATGCAGGTCCCACCATTCAGACATACTGGCTTACAGAGTGCTGGGGAGCAAAGGGAATGTATAGTCAGACATAATTACATAAAGAATGACATCTGTAAGTAAGCAGAAATACCATTCTACAAACATATGGCAGTACCTGTAGTACTTTTAGACCCAAATGACTTCATTGAAAACATTAGTGGAACAATGCTACAGCATCTTCCCAGGATGAACTTTATTCTCTTTCTTGACTAAACTGTGGGGAAAAGGAAGACTTACCTGAGCTACAGGTGGGCCCATACCAGCCCGACTGGCACTTACATACATCAGGAGACACACACTCTCCTCCGTTTTCACAGTGCCTGTTACACACCACTGCGGAAAGAAACACGCAAGTACTGCACCTCAGAGAATCGCAAACATAAGCACAGCGACAGCCTAGAATTGACATGTCCTACAGCAATCACATCTGCATTATTAAATACTATTACGTGCATAGACGTATAAAGAAAGCACTAAAATCTATTGAATTGTAATGAAACTGGACTGGAGTAAATGAGTCGTACTTGTTTCACATCGGGGTCCCACGTAGCCGTAGGGGCAGGTGCAGAGGTTTCTGGCGAGACAGGTTCCGCCGTGTTGACAGGGAGGCTCACAGTTAGCTGGACAAGAAGATGAAAGAACAGATCAGGAAATTTATCTCTCTCTCTCTGTCTCTTTCTATCATGCCAGGTGTCGATATCTAAAGTCACAGGAAATCATTGCAACCATTCCGGGACTACTTCTTACACAGGAGGTCCATTTAACTGGCTCCTTTTTCAAAGTATCCAACTGAGTGTTTTCTCAATCCATATCCAACTGTTTTATATAACCACATTATTTTAGGCTACTTGTACTCATTTTCAAACCTATTTTATATCAAGTATTGTTTCTGTTCTTCAGTTATTAATAAACAGCTGAGAATTCTATTATGGAATAAAAATAAACACTGATTATCATACAGGGCTAAAGAGTTCCCATTTGCATTGCTGGAAATAAACAGTTCTGGTGTTGGAGCCTTATGATAAACAATGTAGGGATAACATTATTACTTTACAGTATACTGTAGGGAGTGGGGCATCTTGGGCTTTATTGATAATCTCCACCAGTCCTTATGGGCCAGGTAGTGTAATGTCAGATGCAGGGTGTTTTGGCCAGTGTGTTGGTGTCATTACCTTCCTCACAGGACAGCCCACTGTACCCCAGGGCACAGGCACACGTGTTTGGCTTCACACACTTCCCTCGGTTCTTACAGTCCGGCCGGCACACAGCTGCAGGAGGCACAGTGCAGTCAGGGTGTGTTTGTGTGTGGCTATATCAACAGAACCAGGCTAGAGGGGCCGACCGTGCCAAAGCTCAGACACGCAGCCCAGATACTGTTATGAACACAACACAAAATCACACCCTTAAACTTAAACTGAGAACCACTTGAATACCTAACATGACCTCTGGTCTCATTTAGTCTTAGTGTGAGTAAAATTCAAGCAGGATGTCCCATCTCAGCTGCTTTCACATACTCCCCCCCAAACCCCACCCCCTCCTCCGACCTATGTGACAGCCATATCCAGTGTAGCCTTCCTTGCAGGTGCAGGTGTTGGGTCTGGAGCACTCCATGTTACGTCCACAGGGGTACCGGCACACCGCTGTAATACATTATTCAATGACTGTTATCATTTTACACTCTACAGGGATAATAAATGATTGTAATGAGAAATGTCTGGGATAAGCACAATAAAGGGCAAGTAGAAATGTCATATAAAATAAAATATAAAATAAAATGTAACCTATCAGAACAGTTGAGTGTGCTACCGTACTGAATGGTTAACGTCCTGGAACGTTACAAATTAACTAAAAGCAGGTATTGTCAGCAGGGAAGAGTCCGGTGACCTTTGCAGTTGACTCCATCCCCAGTGTATCCATAGGGACAGCGCCCGCACTTGAAGGACCCTGTTTGGGAGGGCTCACAGGGAACTCCGG
This sequence comes from Anguilla anguilla, assembly GCF_013347855.1. NCBI lineage: Eukaryota > Metazoa > Chordata > Actinopteri > Anguilliformes > Anguillidae > Anguilla > Anguilla anguilla. Next base: position 65,237,450 of record NC_049201.1, read on the forward strand.
AGAAGCAGGGAGAGTCTGCGCATGTCACCAGGGGACGTGGGGGAACTGTCCCCTCTGGACCGGTGTGCCGGGGCGGTGTCCTGTCTCGGCTGGCCCCGGCCTTGCGGACCTGTCCTGTGTTCCTGTCCTGCGTCAATGTGCCTGCGGGAGTCCTCCGGTCACTGGAGGACAGTCGCCTGTCCCAAACGGACTCCACCTCGACTGCAGTGCCAGAGACAGGCCTCTGCCCTGTAAAACACTGGAAGTTAGAGGACAAACCTTAAAAATGAACCAGACCAGCTTACAGGCTCTTTTGTAAGAGATCTCAACTATAGACTTTGCATCTATAAACTATTAAAGGAGACTGATTGTTGGTGTCAATGTTAAAACTGTAATCAATGCCTTGCGAGTGATCAGGTGCACATGTGGCTTCGTACCAGTTGGAGAGCCCCTTGTGCAGGTGTGGCCGTTGCCATGGAGCCCAGATGGACAGGGCCCGCAGGTGTAGCCAGCGGTCAGGAGTGGGCTCTCAAAGCACTGCACACCTGGGAAACATGGTCGCCTGGAACAGGGGTTCAGGGCCACTGCAATGACACAGAACAATTAAAACAGAGGGAACCTTCCAACAGCCAGAAGTTGTTCCAGTTAAACAAAATGAAAATTCATTCTAATAGTGATATACAACACTACATACAGTATCTTATTTATAGGTTAAACAACAGTGACTATAAGTTGCAATGGTGATGCTAACCAGGACCAGATCTGGGTCTGAGAGATCCCTGGCTCCTCCCACTAGGGCTTGCATCACGGTCATCACCTTCACAGAGAGGACGAGAAACACGTCTGTCAGATCTACGTTCCCCTGCTCCTCTGGGCTGCTGTTTCATGAAAGTGTGAGCGGTGTGGAGCATGCAGCAGTGCTCTTATGGCTGAACCCACGTTTGCAGCTCCTCCCATCTCCAGCATATCCCGCAGGGCAGGGTCCGCACATAAACGATCCCAAAGTGTTGTTGCAGCCAACTCCAGGGAAACAAGGTGCTGAAGCACATTCATCCACATCCTCTCCACACGATGTACCTGGAACACACAGTGTATCCTAATGCTTGTTCTATATTCCAAATATATTCTGAATGTAACCAATATTTTGTATTCTATATTGCTTAAATTATTGTAAATTAACAGTGAGAAAGGCATCTGATTTAAAAAAAACAGATATAAAATCTACAATAATAATCATCATCATCATCAACATTCATAAATCATTACTAGGTACCATGGGTACTAGGGTTTGACAAATGGCTTAGTTACTAAATTGAATTACTAAATACTAAACCATAATTTAAAAAAAAATTCTCAATCATCCTCAGTGCTTGAGTTTTACCTGTCAGTCCAGGTGGACAGATGCAGGTGTAAGAGTTAAGTCCATCCACACACCTGCCCAAGTGACAGGGGCTGGACCCACAGTCGTCTGTGTCAACGTCACACCTGTCCCCCTCAAACCCTGGAGGGCAGACGCACAGGTACTCTCCACTCCCGGGGGGGAACTTAATATCTGTGACACAGGAAGCGCCGTTCTGACAGTCACATGGTCGCACTGAGACCTGGAAAGGACACAGAGGTACTGCTACAGGCCAGCTCACTGCTGCTCACAAACACTGGCTTTTTCTTTGTGTTCGAAGAAAGCCAAAAGGAATTTCAATTTCACAGCTCCCTCTTGTGGCTGTAAGTTGTCTACACTGCACATGGACGTTATCTAAATTAGTTACAGTATACTGCATGTGTATTGAATAAATGGAGCATCAAAATGATCAGTTAAATGGGTATATCCACACACTGCAATATTTGCATGGATTTGCCGGTCAGGTTGTGGCTTCAGTTTCAAACAATCACTTAAAAACCAGGTTTGAAGCAGGTTTCTGCATGTGAGTCGCACCTGTACAAACGCCCTTGTTTCTGCACTGCAGTCATCCGTGACAGCGAACTGGAAGGTCTGCGGAGAGGTGGACGACACCTTCCAGATGAGCAGGCCAGCTGGAGAGAGCACGGCGTCCTCTGGACCCGACTCCAGGGTAAAGAGGACCGCCGAGCCCTCGGGGTCCGATGCCAGGAACTGGTACACAAAGTTCTCCCCCTGGAAGGTCTGCAGCTTGGCCTGAGCTGCCTGGAACACTGGGGGCTCGTTCTCTGTCCAGGCAAGAGCACCACCCGAATTAACGGACAAATGAACACATGCCTGCATACACTGTAGTACAGCCCGCTGGATCCAGTCAATGAACGTGGTAATATGTTAAATCACGTTACACTCACTTATCCACGACTTATAATACAAAGTGCACACATGCATTTAAATAAATGAATAAGGATCATTCCACCTGGATTAACTTCAATAGGCACACACATATCCCGTGATTCAATAATAAAATTTTAAATAATAGTGAGATAGATGTACTTTCTGTGATTGACCATGAGAATTTGGAAACATCAGGGCGGCACATCAGGCAAGGGCTGCTGGGATTGAGGTCCCCCTCTCCATAGCACAGTCCGTCAATGTTACACGTCTTCTCCTGAAAAACATTAAAGGAGTCAGTATTCAGAGAACATGTGTGCTTCTTACATGGTTAAATCGGTTGTAACTTTACCAATGAACAGGCACCATACTGTAATATAACTCATGATACCGCAGTATGTTTCAATTTTATTGTGATTTATGGTATCCAGGGGAACAAATAGCAAAATAAGCTAACAGGAGTGTGTTACAAAGGTATGGTACATACACTGCATGAGAGCTGGGAAGGGTTAAAACAGAAAATGCTCCCTTCCCCCTCTCAAATGGCAGCAGGCAGAAAAGAACCTTTTCTTTGCTTTGATACAAAACACAGCAAGGAGCCTGAATAAGTTAAGTGTGCTGTATGTGTAGTTTAAACAAAAAAAAAAAAACACAAAATTGTTTCCTGTATTTGAGGAAATGTGAGTCATATTAACTGAGGGAGGGGGAATTAATAACAGTTGGAAGAACAGATTAAGTACCAAGCTCCTCATCTTGCCCGCAGTCTGTTTAGCTGTCCTGCTGACATACTGCACCCATTAAAATGACTCAAAGCACACTGCCAACTCGTTATACCCTTCAGAAGTTTGTTTGATATACTCAGTGCTCTGCACAGAACATTGGACACATTTTCTAAATGTAATTGTGAAGAAATATAAGCACCAACAGAGGAAGGTGCACTGGGCCTTTCATTTTATGATGGTATTTTGGCATTCTATCAGTTTTATTTGAAGACCCAGGCCAGCCCAGGAAGAATTTTACTGTTTAAAAAGAATGTGCCTAAGTTTTAACATTATGAGACTAGTAAAGAACTTGAAAAATTAAGTGCACACAAGGCCAGTGGCTTGATGAATAAATATGGTACCTCCACAGCCAATATATTTTAAATTGTCATGCAGAAATTTTCATTTCAGTCAATGTGATGGATTAGGGTCTAATACATCTCACACACGTGCACTATTGTGTTTCTTTTTGGGCATGTCATATTTAGAAATGGAATATACCGCAATATAATATATTTTACAGGAGATCTTTAAGTGGTAATATACTGATATATTTATGTCATATTTTGGAAAATTTAAATGCGTTTGCAAGAGTCTGGGACCTTTTTCAATACACCACTGAAGACAAGCATCAATGTTCTCCAGTTGAAATGGGCCATTTGCACAGCTGAGCAAAGGTGAGTCTGCCTAGTTATCTAACTGCATTTAAGGAATTGGCTTGTCCTTATCCTTCCGGCTTCTTTAATGCTACATACTCCCAATACACATGCCTTTGCTATGTCTTATTCCTTCGGTAACTATGGCCATATTACTGCACGTATCTTGGGATGTCAAAACATACAATTGTTTTGTCATTTACATTTTTCACACATATCAAAGGTTCTCATGAAGCTCTAAGCACTGTGTAATAAGTAATAAAGTTGCCTGTGCAAGTTAAATATTTAGTTGAAAATTACATTTTCAGAAATATATGTTTTTTAGGCAACAGTGAAGACATGTTTATATGTTCAGCATATGGATGTTACCAACATATATGTTCACACTGTCCGCCCCGATGGCCCCATGCAGTAGAAAGCAGAAGTATGTCACCCACCTTCAGAGTACAGACTCCTTCAGTCTGGGGTGTGCAGACCTGACATGCCCCATCAAACAGAGTCAGGATCTTTGCATTGCTGAAGCTGTACCCATCATTGGACACCTACAGGATGGGCCTGACAGTCAGGATCCAACAACTACAAATTCATTGGTAATGACATACATTTTTGTTGAAAGGTACATTTTAAATGTTTCGTCAAGTGAATTTGTCTTTTTTATTTGTTTTGATATCAATCTTAGAGCATGAGATCTGCATTTTAATGTCTTGCTTAGTCATTTTTTGGCATGTGAAACACATTCAAATAAAGAATTACATAAATGTATAAAAAATTTCATAAGAAAGTTAACATAGAATGTAAACATGCAAAAAGTATACATATAGTTTGGTATTGTGGTTGAGGGGCCATGTGGTTATTTTATTTTATATTGATTTTATTTCATTTTTTTAATTTGGTAAATATTGATACTCACTCGAATTTGCCATCTGGCGATTGGTTTGTCGTCCACCATGTCCAAGTCCGGGGTGTCAAAGGACTGGCTACTCTCCAGAGGGAGCCTGCAGTCCAGGGACGTGGCACTGAGGAAGGAGGCTGGAATGAACTGTGGGTCCTCCAGTATCCACTCCCCATTGACAAACTGCACACACACACACACACACACACACACATATGAAGGGAAAGGTTATTGGTATGCATGCTGCAATGTAACAGTGACCTCTATTAAATGAAAGCTTATCTTTATCATAGGTTTATCTTTAAGATTTGAGTGATACATTTCACTTTTCTGTTGTTTCTTACACAACAGCTTCAGTGGGTGGCTGAAACTGAGAATGCTTATGTAAGGTAAAAACAAAACAAAATCAAATGTTAGCCCTTAATACAGTGTAGTTATATGAAATAGAGGCCAATGAATGAAACTACATTTTCGAGTTAAAACTAGTAATTATTCTCAAATGATGTTAATTTATTTAATTAATACTAGTTCAAAGATAAAAGGGGCAAAAGTATACCTTCTCCTTCACAACTTCACATTTGAGTTCAAAGGAGTCTTTGAACCCCTGACCAAACACACGGACGGTGGAGCAGTCATACTGCCGGACATCACAGAGTCCTGCTTTCTCCAGCTCGGTGATCTCTGGGATCTGATCTTCGGAACAATATCAGAAAACCAAACGACACACCAGGGACATGAGGGGAAAAAGAGAGAAGTTTCACTGACAAAAACAACAAAAAACTGAAACTTACAACTCTCGCTTGCACAAATAAAAACTCCCACCTGCTACCTGAAATATTTTTACCCAGTGATACTATTTTCAATGGTGTTTTTCCACCCAAAAATGCTGATAATTGAATTATTTACATCCAGCTTTTCTGGCTGGTGTTTGGGTCAATGCTCATTTGGTTCTCCATAGACTTGGAAGGCAAAAAAAAGACCAGAAGGTGGTGTGGTGTGTGCAACAGCCATTGCACAAGTCCAGAGAGGACGATGGTGGGCCTAGTTCTCTGGTGAAGGAAAGACATGCAATTGGCTAGCACTTGCATTTCAGATATGACATGCGATTGACTAGCACATATAGCATATTTATGGAAGGCTGTAAATAGGCTTGACAGCCTGGTGGACAGAAATTGTCCCTGCATTCCTCATTCAAAGACACACGCACCACTGATAGATGTGTCAGACATGTTGACAGTAACCTCTGCTGTACTTACAACAGGAACTATATAACAAGGCATAGCTACAAGCTATAAAAATGGACCAGGGCAGTGTTGGAGTTTGCATCAGTGAGCACTTTTTTGAGCACCAAAGCATGTTTGCAAAATGTGAACTATAGCCAAGACAAATTAAAATACAACATCAAACTGGCCAATAATGGGTCAGTGCAGCTCTGGGTTAGTAGAGTGGTGCAGTCAGGAGGTGTCCATACACTCATTTGAAGGCATTTGAAGGCCTGAAGGCCAAGGTTTCTCCCACGTCACTCCTCTGCTGCGATCACTTCACTGGCTACCGGTCGCTGCCAGGATCCGATTCAAAGCCCTGACCCTTGCCTACACTGCTGCCAACAGGACAGCCCCCATCTACTTGCAGGACATGACTCAATTCTATGTGCCTGCTCGACCACTCCGCTCTGCGGCAGCAGGGCGTCTTGCAACCCCTCCCACCCACCCAAAGGGATCACAGAGCTTCTCCACCCTAGCTCCCCAGTGGTGGAACGAACTCCCCGTCCCTCTCCGAACCTCCCCCTCACTATCCATCTTCCGCCGTGGCCTGAAGACTCATCTCTTCAGACTATACCTAGAATAACCACCACCACGCTGTGTATATATATATATTAAAAAAAAAAAAAAAAAAAAAAAAAAAACCCTTTTTCCTGTCACTTGTTACATGTTGCCCCATCCCTGCACTTCTTGGTAAATTGTATTTGTCCTAATACTCTAGCTTATTCTTCTGCCTAGTTTGGCTTTGCAGATGTTAGACCAGGATAGTGTTCTTTGTTCTCAGCTAGAAATAGCTTTACAAAATAAGTCATTGTACCTTACTGAACCCGTGTTCAGAAGTTGTCTACGATCATGAAAATGCACTTTTTGTACGTCGCTTTGGATAAAAGCGTCTGCTAAACGAATGTAATGTAATGTAATGTAATGTAATGGTTTGTGATATCACCAATAATATGCTCTGGGAGGCATGCTGCCCTGACCCTTGAGCAGTGGTCACATGGTCAATGTGGACCCTCCGCGCTATGCAGACACTTAAGTAAAAATGAGTCTTAAGCAAATTAAGCAGCAGATGCAACTTGAATCAAACAGTGCACATACGTATTCCAGGGATACTTACCAGAGAGCACGCTACAATCGTAGGATCCAAACCCAGGGAAACAGACACAGCCCCACTCGGAGCACTGGCCGTTCCCACTGCAGAGGCTGGGGCACTTCAGGAAAGACAGGATGTCCTGGTGCTGACTGCTCTCCCCGTCCCGCACCAGCCTGCGCTCGCACTCGTTCTCCAGCAGGGGCAGTGCGCTGCCCAGCCAAGCCAGATCATCCTTAAGTTGCAGGTCAGCCATGCACATGTCCACCACGCTGCCCAGTACCTCTCCCAGCAACCGCCCGCAGCCCGCACCCACGCTCGAGTTGGCAACAGTGTGCCGGCAAAGCTGCAAGGCGTGGCCCCGTGTCAGGCCGGACTCCGTAGGCCAGGTGGGTGGGGCCGAGGGCTCCGATTGGCTATCCACGTGGTCTTCGGGGAAGAAGTAGGCAAAGCCCTCGATGTCAGACTGACTTAGGCTCTGGAAGGGGAAGTTGGAGACAAACGTGTAGGCCTGTCGCCTCCTTCTGCTCCGAGCTCGCAGCCCGTCGCTGGGTCCGTCGGGGTGGGCCCCCAGAGTGAGGTGAAAGGCGCCATCACTGGCCCATCCGCCCTGGCTGTGGCGGACAGCCTGTCCCCTCAGGGAGCTCGCAACCTGCTGCTTGTCCACCCCTTTGACAAGATCCGCAGAGTTGATGTATTCAGCTGTGACATCCAGGGATGGTATTACCGCCGGGAGCCTGACGTTGTCATGGTGAGAGCAGGAGGTCAGGTGACCGGGTTCCAGATGAGGCTGGAGTCTGGCAGATGACTGGCGTGACTCCCGCTCACAATTGCAGTAGTTCCTGGAGTTTGAGGAGCTTTCGAGGGATGGCATGCTGTCGAACAAGCTGCTGCCAGGTGGCACCCTGGCAAGATAGAAACGTGCAATTTAATGAGTACAAGTAGAGGACAAAAATACACCAATTCAGTACATACTGTAATACTTCTCAAGTGTTACTGGAATCTACGTGATCACAGGATAGCAAAGCATCTCTTCACACTGTCCAGTTTTGGAATGAAACTAAATATTCAAATAAAGCATAGTCTAAACAAGATATTTATTACTTCTACAAATAGCTGCAGAAATTGAAAAAGTAATAATTATTCATGAGGTAAAGCATTCGCTTTTATATGTGACAGAAGAAGGGGCATGATGATTTTATAGCGCTTCTTTAAATATTCTTGTGAAATTTAAAGAATACTTTGTTTTGATTTTCAGAAACTAGATTGGACAGCTACTGAAACTTACTTCCAAGCAGAAATGAATGTTCCAACATCCTGTGCAGAGTCACCCCCTGGTTTGTGAAAGTCATTCTGGGGATCCCCATCGAAGGTCCCACACAGGCCCTCTGTGTGGCCAAAGTCTGAGCTGGGGGCTCTGATGGTCAGACTCATCCCCCATTCAGCCACGTCCACACGCACGAAGGCTCCCGAAGAGAATGTGATCTATAGTTCAAAAAATTACAAGTTCTAACTGTGCAAGGCAAAGAAAAAGCAGTCTGGGATCAGTTCATCCCTGTAAACAACATCTGAAATTCAGGACATTGTTTACTCCCACACAAACACCCATAATCAGGTAAAAGGCCAAGACTGATATTTGGTCATTTAAACATATTCTTATTGCAGCCAAACAGTACTTTGAACATATGGACCAACTGCTCCTTTTTCTTCCAAAGAAAATGACATTATGTGAATCTTTTGCAGCATTCTTCTATTTAGTTGCAGGTAGAGCTGACACACTGTGTCCTGGGGACACTTCTACTAAAATTGGTACTCAGTATCACCAACTGCTTATTATTGTAATAAAAGTAATAACACATGGTATGACATGATTATCACTACAAAATATGTGTAGTAACATTTCCCCTTTCAATGATGTTGTTTGTAATCTTGATTATGTACATGTGAAGTCAATGTTTATCTTTGGAGTGAATTTATGAAACAAAAGTTCATGTAGAGTACAAGATATAATTTGAGGGAATGAGTATGTGTGAATAATTTATACCCTGACACATACCGTAACTTTCCTGCCCTGGTATGACTCTGTAATGCGAACGCTCCTTCGTGCAGTGTCTCTTTTCTTCACAGAGAGTTGTGGCTTTGTGTCATGCAGCTCTCCGTCACACATGTCGAAGGAGATGAGGTTGCCTCCATCTCGGGCCACAAAACCACAGGCACAGGATGATGGGTAATGTAGGCTGCTACACTCCCACTGGCGAACTTGGACTTCAAACTCCCACACAGTGCTCTTGTACAGCACAAAGGTCCCCGTCTTATAATTATCATACTTCCTGTTAAACATATACCAATATTGATTTAAGTCTTCAGTAATATAGCGGTAAAATAATGAAAGGATCACAAACAAACAAGAACAAAACTTAAAATCATATCCAGATATAATACCTCTAAACATGGCCAGGTCAGTCTGATGCTGTGTACGTATTTGTGGACATGGTAAATGGCCACCACAGGAAAACTCAGGCACCTCACTGGTTGTCATCCAGCTATGGCTAATTAACGAATTATCAGTATTTTGGTCCAGTAAACCTTACTACATTTTCCAAGTATCTCTCAGTCAACAGCACTTTTGGTATTAAAAAAATGGATTTGGTGACATCAGGCAACATCCACTGGTGCAAATTAGTCACATAGTTTGCTAAAGATAAAACCACTCTAAGAGCCAGCATGAATCATTTTCATTGGGTCTTTTTGGGGGGCTAGTGTTCTGGTTGGCCCTCTGTACAGTCGCAGTACAATTGCATCTATGATCACCTTTGCAGCCTTCGGCAGCACTGACATAGAAATAACGAATTATGAAAGGATAAAAAGTTGCTCATGGTTGAAATACCTGCCATCTAATGTAATGATATGAGGGTCAGTGAAAGAGTAGCAGTATGCAGATGGAACATCCTTTACATGGATCTAAAAAAAACAGGTAAAGCAGTTATTAAGCCAGCACTTACATTATAATTACATTGGAACTAATTACATTAGGCTACACGAATGCAAGAGTACGATTAACTGCATACTACTGTATAGTTTCATAGCCATGGCTCTCCTACCTTCACACTCTCGGGTGTGTAGCCACTCCACAGGAAGTTTTGACTGACAATGGGTTTGACCCAGATGGCGGTGGTCCTGTCTCCATCCTGGACAAAGTCAGTCACTGCAGTGAAGTGGACCGAGGCGGAGCTACAGCTCCCATTGTGACAGGGAGATCGTGGGAGCTCCACCTGACAGGCAGAAAGGGCCAGATTTGGGCCTAGGTGATCCTCCCCTGAGCAGATTGAGAGAAAGGTCTGACATCATTTTTTTCTCCTCACAACTCAGTTATGGGTCTTTATCTGTCCATCTGATCATATCAACTGTTCTTATGTTCTAGCAGAACATTAACAAAGCTGTGAAACCTCAAAGACATGATTGACAGTGACCCTTGAGGGGCCCGGTTTCTCACCTCAAAAGTAAGGTATGGGTTATTAGTGATGCATTTACCTTGATTGCTCAGACTCAGGTGTAATGTGAGAGTGCACTCCTCAGTTGGTTGGCTTTCAGAGGAGCAGGGGACAGGAACCGTGCTCTCCAAGGTCAACTCATACTCTTCTCCATCCTCTGAGATAGATATCGTCTCTGGATTCAACTAGATACACAACACCGAGGCACTCCTCACTAACCACCACCCATTTGCACAAAAAGAAATCATATTTACAAGTACTGAGTCTTGCAAATCAGCTTAATTTCCATACCCTGATCCCAGCAAAGAACTCCTTGCTTTCCACGGGCGTCCCTCGAACATGTGGCGAGTCAAGGAAGAAACTGGAGCAGCCACAGTAAATCTGGCAGTGGAGAACAGTGGCCACAGCGGGTAAACATTAGCATGATGACAGATCACAAAAGCAAATACCCAGTGTTTTACAGTTAAGGAAAGTGTATGTGTGAGCCTTTACCTTGTCCCCCAGTCGTAGGTTAATTCCATCCAGCTCAATGAAAGAGAAGGTCTGGACGGTCGTTTCCTGTTTAAGCTCCTCTTTGTGTCCTTCGGGGGAGAGGCGAGACCATGCCACAATGTACCCCAAAGAGCTGTTTGGACTCTGACCCCCAAAACTGCACTTCAGGAAGACGCTGTGGCCCGAAATCTCTGCTGCGATCTCAGGTGGCCTTGGCGAAGGGGGGCCTTTTTCTGGGATGCGCACAGAAACAATTTGTAACTACTTCTGTTCCACATAAAACACTGTGTAGCAAGTGAAGGGTACGGTAGGGGACAGCGTTATAAATATTCAAGTTGGTGTGCATGCTTGCTGTCGTTTATCACAGCAGGGAGAGTGCGTCTGACAAGGCTAACCCGGTTCTCACCCTTCACTGCTGTGGGACAGATCTGAAACGTGGATGAGAGCCCCATGCCCCTGTCAGCGAGCAGTAAAACTGGCTGAGGGATAATTAACGAGCCAGCAGACGGAGGATGCCACAGTCAGCGGCGAAAATGCAGGAGACACATGCTAAGCTCATTACGGAGGGCCGGGAAGAGAAGGGTGCATTCCGCCAGTGCGGCAACTCTGACATTAATTATTCTGGTGTCTGGTTGACAGTCTGGCTGTGCCCTGTCGTGGCACACAGAGGCTTTTGTTTACCTCACCTTTACAAATCCCATCCATGTCCATCTCCTCCGGGCCACAGACAGCTGGCTTTGAGTCTGGCATTACTGTTAAAAGGAAAGCAGACACACAAATAAGACCCTGTACAAACAGCTGGTGTAGGGGGCATAACACTCAATTGGTGTGACACAAGGATCAAATGTTTTGTTTGTGTAAGCTAATGGCGAGCATTCCTTTAATGAACTCTGGTCGGGGCTTGCAGTAAATCACCATAATGCTTCGAGGAAACATATACTCTTACCATCTGCACCAATAGATGCCAGTAATGCAAATCAAACTGGGTAAAGAGCCCTTCAAATTCAGTGCAGTGTAAAATCATCTCTCGTAAACTCTTGTGCACATAGGCCAGCGTATTTACCCACAATCCTCAGCACTTAATCTTACCCTGCGCACAGTAGCCCATACACCCCTGTGTTGGCTGCAGCAGGTACACGTAGAAGTCACCACAGTTCCGCACAGTGACGGGGATGCGGAAGAGACAGCAGTCCTTGCTGCTGCTGAAGACAAACTGCCAGGTTGCACATGCAGTGAGCTGCTTCACCTCCAGGGGGCGTGGCAGAGTTTCCCCTTCCCCCAGAGACAGCCACACCGGAGCCTGGGTCCCACAGTGGTTCACCTACAGACCCATACAAGTGTGAAAGAACCACTTGTAGTTAGTACATGTTCTTTTCTTTCAGAGTTCACTTCTTTAAGTGGTCACTTAAGGACACATTAATCAAGAACTAAGGTCAGGCTCTGCCTCATTATGTGCATATGCCTGATCTTAGAAAATTCCCTTCAGTGTACCTTTTAAATGCGTGTATATATATATCTTTTGTATCAGCTGCTATTTGAGTACCCCCTCTGTTCATCTTGTGTCAGCATGCCACTCGAATATTAGTGTCCTTGTTCTAATGTTTTAAATAAATGCACCCCTCGATGAATCAGAGAACCTTGAGAGGAAAAAGGTGCAGTTGACATTTAAAATGGAGCCGTCAAGGGCTTTAACAGCAGGCCATGATCTCCAGCTGGAAGGAAATGAGAAACACTCCATCTCAGATGTCCTTTGGAACTCTGCTACTGTTTATGCGGATTCAATCCACTCTCCCAGGAACAAAGACCCAATGTTCACTTCAAAGACCTGCTACTGCCTATGCTATGCAAAAATACACATAAAGCAAATGGCATTTGTACACTCTATTTTAAGCAAAAGAAAACAGTATGAGAATTTTTTCCTCTCCTTTATTTTTAAGTCACTTCAGACCCGTCACCCCCATCCCACAGGTGGACATTTCAGGGCGGCCAGCCAGCGGTGCAGTACCTGTGGTCTCGTCAGAGGCAGTTTGTGAAAATGAATGTTTTTTTTTTCCGATAATACTCAATTGACTATTCTGGGTCAATACAAAAGTACTGTCCTTGGGCTCACTGTTTTCACTGAGCTCATTGAAAGACATTCTAGTAATAGGAATAGCTTGAGCAGCTGAGACAAACTAACCTAGTGCTATCACAACTTAGCTTATTCCAAGATGGCTCTGCCCTAGTGCTAGTAGCAGCAAAAAGGCAAACTTCAGCTTATTTTTCTAGCAAACATGGGTCGATTCCAGATTTCGATGCTGGGCCTTATCTAAGATGAAAAGCTAATGAACCAGAGTCAAATTACCAAGTGCTTCACGATACTGATTGTGGTGCCCATTTTCTTCCAGAACGACAGAAGCACTGGAACTCTAAGGCACTGCACTCTGTGCAAGGCGGCTAATCAAAAATGGGAGGGGAAAGTGGGGATTTACCTCCACACATTCAGTGGGCATGCTGGCAGGCTTGTCAAAGATCTGGAACTGATACCAGCCAGGAGTGAGGGAGTGATCGCAGATGAAGTCCTGCAGGGAGGAATGCTGCAGCCGCTGAGAGTTGAAGCTGACACTCCGATAGGGGTTCTGAAGAAGCGTGTGTCCCCCTGGAGCGCACTCCGGGGGCATTCCTGACAACAACCACACACATACACACACACACACACACAAGCACAAGCACAAACAAAAAAAGTATCAGACAGAGAAGACATACGATCAAAATGGGACAAGTGCAGTGTGCTCAAGTGACAAATTATATGGTATGTTGCATAACATAAAAAGCAGTGTGTGGTACAAATGTAAAATTTGATGAAAAACACATTTCTTCAGTCAAAACTAACATATCCTCAGGAAAAACAATTTGTATAATAGAATTTTACCTGAAAGTGCTGTTATTTCTACATGGTAAAATAAAATGTATTAAAATACCCATCTGGTGTTTGAAGTGTTGTCTCAGGACGAGTATTTTATAATTAAAAAAAACAGACAATGTATTTTTTCACATTTTAGATATTATCATGTAACACAGTCATGTGTTTTTACTAGGCAATACTTAACATTTTGTGGGGGGAAAGCATTTTAGAATATAAATATGGAATTATTCAGCACACTGTCAACTATTTTTAAAATATGCATACACAGTTGAGCCTAATAAGATAACCATATCTGGCCCTTACATGCATAGAAAGAGCGATATTTACTTTTCTGGGGAAAAATATCTGAACTTTCAGCTGGGGGATACGAAGCCACAGAATAGCATCTTTCTTATGGACTCTTTTCCACAAGTCTCAGCATTCATTAACCCTAAAAAGCATTTTTGGTTCAGTACCAATTATTATGTGCATGTCCAAATGTTGCGGATGTCCAAATTTCAAATAAGGTTCATACGACAGCAAAAGTCAATACACTTTTGAAAGTTTTATGTTTCAAATATAACGCCTTTAAAGGCATGGCTCAACTATTGCAATCTCTCCAGTGTGGCAAAATGCAAAAGGCCCAAGAGTCCAAGGAGGTTTCATAGACTTACAGAAGTATTATAGATAGGTAAAAGGATTATAGATCCAGGCAATGCTAACACCACTAGGACCCAAGAATGGCTAGACTCCACAAACTGTTAGAGGACAGTGTCCCAGAACACTTGAGCGACACTGTATAGGAAAATGAAGTGAAATGGTAAAGATTCTAAATTTTGATGACAATAAAGTAATAGCGAAGAGCTTTTCCTGTACCCTTCTGAGAGCTTGATAAGAAGAATAAACAAAATAAAGAAATAGAAACAAGGTTCTGTAAGGAAGAGTACAGATAAATAAAGCAGAAGAAATGAGAAGACAGTAACATCTGAAGATAAGCAGAAAGGTCAAACAAACTAACAACTTCAATGCCTCTTCAGACTAAGTAACAGACTTTGATATTTGAATGCTTCATCAAAATAGAGGACCTTAAGTGACCTGATTATGCCTGAGTCACAGCTGGTTCAGCCTAAAATTGCTTTGAAGGTCAGTTTGGACAAAAGCTTATTTATGTAGGCTAAATAAATGTAATCATGGCTTATCGTGCTGTCCATTGAAGTCTTCCAGACACTCTTATCGGAAGCATAGAATGCCAGACACAAATTTATCATGTGAACAATGAACCTGATGGTTTAATGGACCACAGACTAATTGCACCTATCAGTATGTGTTCCAAACAGTTTGGACTAAATTGACCTTTCCTGTAATGTGTGTCTAGAAATGTGGAGCCAAAGACAAAATCTATGTCAGTGCACACCAGGTAATATAGGCCTATCAGTCCACAGAGCCAGAATTATCTATTGAATTTGAGGACTAAACAACAGGAAACAAAACTCCCCTCATCAGCCGAGTGCGCTTGGACTCTAATGGACCAGGCTAAAATCAAAGCTTAAAGGTGGGAATGACAAACTGTTTTCCTATAAAGAAGAAAAAATGTTCTACAGAGAAAAATAATTACCTGAAAACATCATTGACATTCCTGCCCCCAAACAACTCAACAATACCACTCAATCAAGCAGTCACAAAGGCTATGTCCATCACATTTCAACTGTGCTGTGAAAGTTGGACGTGAGGTCAGAGCTTGTCATATTGCAGTGGGGAGGGACCCTCTTCAGTGGAAGCCAGACAGTCAGACAAAAACATGGAAGGATGGAAAACTTTCACTGAGAGGTTTGCGGCAGCACACCTTTTTGAATTTTTATAACTAACTCCAGGCACATGGCCAGTGGATATTCCTGACTTGCGCTCCACCTGGACAGTTTCCTGATAGATTTTTCCTCTAGCGAAACCATTGAGGAGGTGTGACAAAAAGGGTACAAGCCCACCCGCTGTTTTCTCACTTTCACCACCTGCAGCATTTTGTTTGATTTTAAAGAACAGATTTTTCGACTGGATGTACTGCTTAGTCTTGTGGACCATTCAATCATGTGACCCAAACTGCAAGGACATCTGAGAAGGCCTCTGATATACATGGGCTTTAGAGACCAGAGAACCATGGGTGAGAACTAAAATGATGGTTCACAACACTAACTTCTGCCATCGTGAAAGTCAGCAGGCATCAGCCTGTTAGGTGCTGAAGCCTACTTAGATGTCTCTGCCTATCTCACTTCAGCTGCAGGAAGACTGTTTACACGATTTGAATTTCTTTTAGAAATGAAGAGAGCCTATTTATGACAACAAGTAGGTCTACAGATGATTCCTAAAAAAAATAATACTAATCATTTATATTTATATGTTCAAACAAATTGTTGAAATGCATAAACAAGAAATGTTTGAGGGCTGCAAGAAGGAAAACGCCAGGCAGAAAATGATGCATGTTTTCAAACGCAGTCGTGCGTTCTATTGTTTTAATTGGTGAAAATATTTTGTCCTGAAACTGCATTGCATACGAAAGGTTTGGGATCATTCTAAATGTGTATAATCCGGTCTTGGAGATTCCCTTGCACTTCGAATCCGCTGTGGGAAAGTGCTTACCCAGCCCAGGAGTTTTAAGGCCACGAGTTAGAGCACACGCAAGAGAGGTCGTGTCAAAACGTCTTTACACATCATAGTAAATAACGAAAACCTCAGGGGAAAGCTAGACACCATTTTATGGGTAGAGTTAATTATCACAAGCTAAGCCTTCACAACCAGAAGTCCTTAGGCTACACTACTGTGCGTATTTTGTTCCTACACAATGCTACCGTCTTGTAGCCTACGTCGCTACAGAGCAAATGAATGGTGAACTATGAACTAAAGCTGTTACTATCGTGCTACTTGACACCCTTAAAGCGTCTTTCATCATCGCATCAATAATAACTGGACAATTTTACTGTGGAAAGTCTGTGCCAAGGACATAGCTTTCTATTGCATTTAAAGTTTCCTTTTTCAACAATAAACTGGCCAACGTGAAAAAGAGTCATTAAAGATATAAAAGATATAAAGAGCAATGTGTTTATACAAGCGAGGAGTCAGAAAAAAAATGTTTAACTAAATATTTGTATAATTTCGGTAATATTTCAGTGCATTCATAATTCAAGTGTGCAGTTCCACATGTGAACACCTACTTAAATACAGGATATAAACTTCAGAACAACATGAAAAACAATCATATGAGGCCAACGAAACTTAGCTGTTGCACACGCTCGCATATGAAATGAAAATGGTTGACTTACCCATTTGACAATAGCCACTGGTCGTTAATAAGGTGATAGAAGGAATAAGGCACAGTAGGAATCGTTCCACTGGATTTTGTATTCCCATGGTCCTGTACATGTACCAAGATATTACTGCCAAGGTTATTTAACTCTGCATGAATTTTACCTTCATACATCAAAGCGACATTCAAACTCTCCGTGTTTTCTCACCTGGAATAACTTTGTGAAAGTCCCCATTTCATGACGGAATTTCAAGGAAATCACCTGAAGAGCTTCCAACGTTTGCTACTGTTGCCTCAGCTGTCCGTCCCGAGTCCAGCACATTTCGAACGGTCTAAACTGCGGTATGTGACCACAGATTCTGCAACAGCATCACAACAGAAGGGGCGTTCTTTCGCCTAACCTAGAATGTATGTATGCATAATAAATGGTAACACTTAAAAACTTTATGGATAGTAATGAGAGGCTGAAGAAGAATTAGAAAGGGACCCTGTTACAAAACGTTATAAAAAGGGAATGTTTCCGATCATTTGTATAACAAATTATGCAATTATGTTACTTGCGTAAATTCCATTGACATTAATGAGAAAATATAATTTATATGTGATTTACTTTATTCCGGTTGAAAAATATGTTCGTTGAGACATCATGCAGTGTATGAAAGTGTACTCTTGGTCCACTGTCGTACATCATCCAGTTTAATTTGCACAATGCTATTCTTCCACCCACCATGCCAACATTCAAACAGAATATGCAATTCAATTTACGGTCTAAAACTATATGCAGTATAAAGCCCAGAACACACATATCCAGTTGGCTTACTTAGCTGCTGCTAATTTACCAAAAAAAAAAAAAAAAAAAATGCTATAGCCAAAATTGAATTAAGTATTGTTCTTAAGGTAATACAGTGTAATTTCCTATGTTTTAAACAAAAACAAATTAGACCTTTGACCTCTTTTCCCTGAAGGTCGGTAGCTTCTAAAAATAATCCTAGGCAATGTTTCTGTCATCATGTTAGAGGTTTCTTTTTTACAAAAGTAAAAAAAAAGTGTGTTTTAACTAATGTCTCACTCAAAAAAATGACTGCTGGAGCAATGCCACAAAGCAATGGAGGTAATTTGCCTTGTAATTTTCTCCAGAAGGTATAATTAAACACATTCCATACATCTGTGCTCAAAGCTGTAAAGACTTTATTTACAAAACAATTTTAAAAGACTTGAACAGATTCATTTTAGCTAAGCAGCATCTGGCATGAATATTTACTTATGCACATTCACATTCACAATATATACTTTGAAATGCAAAAACTTCAGAGGTAACAAAGACAGCTGTACTCTGTGAGTCTTAAGATATTTCATTAGGCACCATTCTGCTAAACAGAAAACCAGATGGTTGAATCTTCTGGAAAATCACACACTGCCAAAGAATTTGAACTTACAAAACCAAGCCTGTATTTTTCTCAATAAATTCTAACTGTGCCATTTGTATCACTTCCCAAAGGCAAATTTGCAAAGGTGAAATTCCAGAGAAGATCTGTTATGTTTACCTGTGATCATGCTCTGGTGTTTATGGTAGTGAATAAACATGACAAACTGGTTTAATTCCGTTTAAACAGTTAAGGTTTAAAAATGACAAAATTATTCATCTTTCTCTGTGTACACTTGGCCGAGCTTTATGCATTAATACAGGACGGCCAGAGGTTCCCAGCCGTGAAATGAGCTAAACACAATCTGTTGGAGGATGTCTGTATGAGGAGTTAGGCTGCTAGAAACCATCTGTTGCCCAGCGTTAATTAAGGCTGCTCCACCCTGTCCAAAGATGTGAAAATCATTTCTGGTATAAAAAATGAACCATCTGCTGTTTGCATTTTGGCAACCTCGAACTGTCAACATGATATACAATTTTCCATGATGGCTGAATCAACTTACACAACTGAAGAGCCCATTGACATCATGTCTGTTGATTGTAGGGGCAACCACACTGAAGTGCATATAGAACACACATGACCTTCTAACATCCAGGACGGAGTGTGGCACAGTGGGTAAGGTAAGGTAAGGAACTGGGCTTGTAACCGAAAGGTCGCCGGTTCGATTCCCAGGTAAGGACACTGCCGTTGTACCCTTGAGCAAGGTACTTAACCTGCATTGCTTCAGTATATATATCCAGCTGTATAAATGGATACAATGTAAAATGTTGTGTAAGTCGCTCTGGATAAGAGCGTCTGCTAAATGCCTGTAATGTAATCCAGCATATGACCAGAACTATTACTCATATTTAAAAGATTGTCACAGGCTGTTCTTGGTATGTACCACTATATATTGCAATCCTTTGGCTTAAACCTAATTAAAATTTCCTCTCAGGTGTCACTGACTACATTCACTGAGATCAGCAGGGTGAAATAAAACTATAAAGTCCTGGGATGATAAGTAAGCATCTAATTATTTAATATCTCAGTCAGAAAGCACAGCAACATTCCAGATTCACAGATTCAAAGGTTCCGGGTTCAATTCTCTGCTGAGGTGCTGCCATTGTACCCAGGAGTAAGGTACTTAACCTACATTAACTACCCTATGGTAGAAGTGGGTTGGATGCAAAAAAAAAAGATCTGTGCAAGTTGTTTTGGATAGGGGCATGTGCTGAATACAGAAATGTAATGGTAGTATTGTCCGATATGGACTGTTTCAAAATTGAGTTGTTTGAGGGTTAATCGTTTGGTTTGAATTCCTTTGTACCTCATATACGTCCAGACATAACAGCATAATCAGCTTCATGAGGGTTCCATGGCTACTTCATCCAGTAGAGCTGGGCAACTGGGGCTCAAAACGGATGTAGAACAAATTCTGCTATAAATCTCCCGGACTATCAAACCATACGAGTCTGGAAAGTCAATTATTTGTTGAAAAGTGGAAGTTTTTCCACGCACACACACTTTCTTATTGTATAGTGCATCCCGTGATTTAGTTTGCAAGAATAGCTTGCTTGGATCTTTACTGTCAGCAGCTGTTTTTCCTAGAACCAAGTGCGTTTTTGAATTTTTTTCCTGTATGTTTTTTTCTTTTGATCTGTTTGTGTTGTTACTGTATCTTTTTAAAAAATGCCTTAAAGCATAATCTCACAGACAAATCTGACATCATGTAGGGCTGTGCACAATATACACACTGTAGGCTACTATTGTATAATACAGGGGGAAATTATTATCTGAAATTTAGATCCAGTTTCAAAGGAGAATTATAATAATTTCAACTGTTAAAAACTAATGATTTCATTCTGTGTGGTTGCACAAGCAATCAATCAACTTTCCGTTGAGTCACAGGAAAAGTACAGCACTTAGCCTTTTAGCCTAGTGCAGCCTGGGTCTCTTTTAATAAACTAAATGTCGCAATCACACAACTCTGGAATTAATTAGACTTCAAGTACCTCTAAGAAGAGAACTACCTTATATTTATAGAGGTTAAAAATGAATACTATAAAATAGTGATACACAAACACAGCCTCACACACACATACACACACACACACACACAAAGGGGTCCCTCTTGCACAAACCACATAACATTTACAACACAGTGAAATTGACATCACATTCATGATAGAGTTACAAAAGAACTACAGCACAAATAAAAGTCATATTTCTGTGGCATGCCAAATAACATGATTTACAGCAGTTGGAAATGACTAATAACAGGCCTCATTTGACAATTACAGAAATAACCACCTGCATGCTCTGTGAATTCCAGTAAAGGCCAATGATCCATGGCCTTTCTAGTGCTGTCTCACCTGTCCTAGCCTGCCCACCTGTCCAATCTACCTGGGTTTTCTAAATCACATTCCCTCACCAGCAGGTGTTTAATATTTTAGAGTATGAATTGGCACGACCTTGAGGACAATAAAAAAGAAAGAGGGAAAAAACAGCCAAGCCAAAACTGAAAAACAATCCCCCCCTTTTTTTGGTACATAGATAGTAAAATTATCAACCAAGAGTGGCCGTACTGTTGGAGCATATAATATATCTTTTAGTCACCAGTTCAGATGTAAATACACACGAAAGCTACTGCTAAACACGATACGTGCCAAAACCACATTTGCCCCAACAATTAACAGTAATACTAGTTCAGTACAAAATGAAAACAATATTTCCGTCAGTGGACTCATGAATATTTTATTAAGCCCGTATGCAATCTTGATAAGAAGGCTCTTCATCTTAAAAGGCATGATAAAAACAGGCAATCTTGATTTATGACCTACCTGAGGCGAGGCGGTGTCATAAGTGAAGGGGGAACGTGGACAAATAGGCTACGCACAGCAGGGTTTAGAACTAGTTTTACCCTTTGATGATTTCAGGGGCTCAACATTAAGCGCGTTTTAGCATTCATCCCTTACCAGTAATGTTTCTGAATTTCTGAGGGTCTACAGCCTCATTTGATGTAATACTTAACACTCAGCAACAAAGACACAGCGATCCCACCGCTCGTAAACACGCTAAAATTCCACTTTGAGTCTACTGGGGAGCAGCGGATACACAAACCAAAGGATGACTGAAGAGGAAATTCGAGACAGGCAGGTAATGAGCGCAGGATTTTATGTTATAATCGTTTCCACAGCAGACCACCGAGCACCGATTCGATGTTTTTTTTTTTTTTTGTGCACGAAAGCAACTGTTCTTGACCGGAGTTGAGCTGCTCAGCTTCAACAAATAGCCATTTGCACTGGTGTAGACACTATGGACATTAAAACTACGATTTTTATTGATCGTGCAGTTTCACCACAACCCCGTATTGCCGGACAACAGTTTGTAATTGTTAGTCTCACCATGTGAATCCTGCTTGTAAATGACACCTGGGACAACAAATCACATTACTCACATAAATTGCTGAAATATAGCCTGCATTCAATGGAAAATCCCAGATTTATAATAGCTTTGAAAAAGGGTCTTTTCCCCCACATGAGCCTGCCATGTTGAGAACATTTGATTAATTATTCATTCCTCTACTCCATATTCACAGCTAAAATGCTCTAGAAAATTAGCAACCATGGCTGCAATGTAGATAAACTGGCCCACATGTAGATGGAGTATTTGCCTAAGGAATCCCCTTCTTCCTCATCTGACCCCAATAAATACCAGCTGTCACCTTTGACCTCACTGTCCATCTTCAACCCCCAGGGTTTTGTCTCCTGCAGGATATCTAAGGATGGAAATCAAAACAAAAAGTGATTTTGTCGTGGAGTAAAAGCCCTTTTCACAACAGATGAATCGTGTCATTTGGGTTTAATCATTCAACATGATTACTAGTGACA
This sequence comes from Anguilla anguilla, assembly GCF_013347855.1. NCBI lineage: Eukaryota > Metazoa > Chordata > Actinopteri > Anguilliformes > Anguillidae > Anguilla > Anguilla anguilla. The sequence goes on from NC_049201.1 coordinate 65,259,832, forward strand.
TTTTTCAGTGATGTCCCTTGTTTCACAGTGTTCATATCCAATTTAAGGTATAGATATCCACTTTTCCCACAGTCCCTCAATTTGTTATTTCAGCAGCCTTGCTGCTGAATTCGACCTGGTCTTGGCAGTTTATTCTGTAAGAACACAGCCATGTATCACCAGTAGACATAAAACACTTGGCAGTGGACAGTCTGGTAGAGGCATCATTCTGGTGCCTGCCAAGCCGAGGCCTGTCTCCAGGGCTTCTGTGACTGAAGCATATGATTATTTACCTTAAAATACACAACATACTGATGGAATATTTCCCAAAACTGAAGAGAAGTCACTTTTGATTCCACAGGGGCATTTATTTAACTGTAGACTTACAACAGGAATTTACATCAACAAAAATAAAATCCATAAACATATCAGTAATGTTAGAGGCAATACCAGATGCTTTTATTGTCCACAGAGTGATAGAAGACTGTCTGATGAAGAAAAGTGATGATTATTAGTGATAATTATATTTCTTGTCATTACCATCACCACCACCACCTCCATTATCACCATCATCATCATCATCATCATCATCTTACTGCAAACTCTGAAACTACTTTAGTACTTAAATACTTTAGTGTCTCTAAATGAATTCAGAATGATGATGAATAATCTGGTTGGCTGAATTGTGATCGCTTTAAGTTAATTCTTTTTGCATTTTAAAAAATCTATTTAATTGATTTTATTCTCTCTGTCATTAGTATTTTAAATAACTACACGTTGGGTTTCTGAATTTTAAATATTTCTTTTAATTTTTGCTACTTATTTTCTTTTCTAATTGTTGTATTTTATGTGTATATTTGGTACACTTGTAAAAACGGGTGCCTGCTTTCAGTGTGTTTCTGAGTTTGAATACAGGAACATTAAAATAAAACAAAAAAATTCATCATCGTCATCATCATTACACAATTCATATTAGGACAGCTCCCAGCTATGCGAATTAGCCTAGACCCAGACTTGAGCTCAAAGATGGGAGGTCTCTGAGAAACAGTTAAATACATCAGACGTTACAGGCAAACCTCCATTTAGGCTACTGATATCCCCCACTGTATGGGGTCATGTGATTGACCCTATTGATGCTGCTGCCGTGAGCAGCCATGGGGCCACCCCAGTATGGGGGAAGACATTGCCGGCAAAAATTGCAGGGGGTATCAGTAACTCTTAAGCTGAGACACACGTCCAGCTGAGTGATGGGCCATGCCTGCGTCTGCCCAGCAGATTGTGTTCAACTAGCAACAGGCTCGTTTTGCTAAGAATACTGCATAGGTTACTCCATATGCTAGCCTTAATTGTTGAATTTGTGATACCGCCAACCTAATGACTAAAGGGGTCATAGGTAAAGACATGAAAACATGTGCTGAATTAAATATAATACCTGAACAGGAATCATTCCAGGGCTGCAATTTTTTGAGTTTTTTTTTTTTTTTTGCTTTTGAATGCTAACCTTGTTGTTTTGCATTGACTGGAGCTGTTTATTCATTGACACTAACAGTAAGAGAGTGATTAACTCTATGGTACCATTTACAGGGCTTAGATTTCTGGTTTCTGAAAAAAATTGCATTATAAACATTAATGAAAATAAATAAGTAGTTTAAAATGGTCTATCTCTTTTTGGTTGTCAAGGAGACAGTTGTGCCCCTCTGCAGAGGGTTAAGCAGCGTGCTTATTTAAAAAATGAACAGAAAAAAGACTATAGGAAATATAAATATTTTACTCACATTCACATTAAAATTAATTGGATAAAACATTTAACAACATTGAAAATAAAATCATCAAGGCACCATTCTTGTTAAAGTGCACGGATGAGCCCCACAGCTTGTGTCAGTGCTTACTGGGGCCAGTAGCCCCAAAGGGCGACAAATAATTGGTGGTTACCTCACCCAGGGTTACAGAGGATTCAGTTAGCAGGGACTCAATCCTCATTGTTCTCCAGCAACCCCTGCTGGTTGGTTGGGCACCTGCAAGTCTGTCTGTTAAGCTGCATGTTGATTGTCTTCTTCAGACTCATCTCTGTGCAATGTGATGAAAATTCAGCCATGACATGGCATTCCTAAATATAGCTGGGGATCCAGCAATGAATGCTGATGTGATTGAGTGTTTGAAATGGGGTGGAAGAAAAGGAGTGTGTAAATAAGTAAATAAATACAAGACTTCATGACGTACAGAGCAATCGATAGGAGTCAATTTGGTCCTGGCATTACGATACCCTTACCATTGCAGGCTAGACGCTAGCCATGTCTTCAAAGGTTTGAGCCTTGGACATATCATTTACTGGCTGCAAATGTGCAATGGTGAGATTGTTCTGCTAGATGTTGGGTGGAGATAAAAGATCAGTGTTTGCAGGTGGATGCACACACCTAAGCAACAGTGTATAGTGTGTGAGAGCTGAGCCACAGCAGCAATTAGAGAGTCATAACTGGCGCTCATCAATGATGGATAAATCTGGATTTTTGTCAGGGATTCAGGCGGTTGGACACAGGCGCAGAGTAAAAAACACAGGAGTCTCCAAAAGGAAAATTCAAACAAAGACTTTACTAAATTATAAACAGGGAACAAACAAAAGGCCACGAGGGGCAAAAACACAAACTCCAAAATATCTAAGAACAGAAAACAAGAGGAACTCAAAACACGGGCAGGGCAGAACACAGGCAGGCAGAGTACACAGGCAGAAACACAAGCACAAACACTCACATGAAGGACCAAAGCGGGCAGATACATACAGTCAGAAACAAACACAAGGAACCAGCACCCAAGTCAAGGGGACAAGGAACTTAAATAGACAAGACACAGGTGAACTCAATACATAATCAAACGAGAGGGAAGGGATAATGAGAGGCAGGTGGGGATGATGATTAAATAATGAGACAATAATGGAAAACAATAATACAATTAACACGGGAAACCAATGAGGGAATGAACAGAAATATAAAAACTGACAAGTGCCGCCAACTGGGGGCCCAAAAAGGAAAAATAGAAACAAAAAGACAATTTTGTTGGATTTAATATAATTAAGAAGATTATATAACTACACCTAAGAAGATGATTAATTCCAGTCACCCTATCTCAGGGGCGCAGATGGCGGGGGAGGCGGGGGGATACGTCGCCCCCAGCTTCATAGGGACCCCTATCCGTGCCCCCGGATCGGGGTAGTTCGATAAGCTTAAAAGTTGAGGCCTTTCTTTTGCTCACAGTTTGGTCCCCCCCACTTCAAAAATCTCTCCTGCACCGATGCCCTATCTTCATTGTTTTATTGTAGATTTTATTTAAAATAGACAGCACAAATTACAAATATAATAGTACCATCTAGTGGTTGTTTCACAAAATTGCCTGTTTGGCATTATTAGTACGACTGACTCCTTAACTTTGACCAACTTTGACCACTTTAGGAGGACCCATTGTAATCTAGAATGCTTGATAAGAATAGGCTGATCAGATGTTTTTTTCTGGACATTTCTTCATTTTTGGACCAAAAATATCCCTCTAAGCAGAATTCCGAAAAATTTATGGTTAGGTTTTGCTGGACTATTTGCCTAGTATTATGTTTACAATGGCTGTCTGCCCCGTCCTCTTTTTTGAAATACAATATATGATCACCCTACATAAGATTAGAGACAGTTATTATTACTATGGCTAAATAATAATAAAATTGTAATATTCATCTTCTTTCTAAAGTAATGGCCATCAATCGATGATGTTGAATCAGTCAACATAAATACATTTTCTTTCATAAAAAAAAAAAAAAACTTGTAATAAAATGTGTCACAACATAGTTTGGTAGTTTGGAGCATTCAATCACCATCTCTCTCTCTCTCTCTCTCTCTCTCACACACACACACACACACACACACACACTCATTTTCTCTTTCACCTTCTCTCTTTCTCTCTCTCGCTCACACACACTCTCTCTTTGAGTGTGTGCGTGTGTTGTTGTGTGGAGTTCATTGTTCCTTAGTTGCCAAGACATTTGTTTACTCTCAAACTGTGTGCTGTGCTCCGTCCTCATACTTACTCTTTATGTAAAGTCACAAGAGTCCGTCACTTAGCAACCAGGCTTTATTGGATTGAACAACTTCTCTGAGGCCTGTTCCTTCAAGTACGATAAAACAGTGTTGGATGGAAGCACTTCTCTCTTGACCTCTCTTGGACATATGACGGTGGTCTCTGTGACAGGTGAGTTGAAATAGTTATAAGTGCTGCAGATTTTTGTTTGACAGCCTTAAAATGGTGGCCTCTGAGGCTAAAAGGATTCACTGCTTTTTGTACCTCAACTATGAAAAGCAGTGATGTAATTTACAGCAAAATGAAGCTGCGTTAAGCATATATTCCTGCTAAATGTGATATTGCAGTTATTAGCAAGATCACTAAATGTTAGTGCTTGTCTCTAATTAATGTGTAAATGGTTTTAATTTTAAATTTGGCTATTTTGTTAGCAGAAGCTCCCTGAAGGTATTGCATTACACCATGAAATGAAATGAGTTAAGTGAATGCAACTTCACTGCAAAAATATGAGGATGGACAATGCATATCCTAAAAATTGAATATTTTTTGTTTAAATTTCAGCATTTCATTATTTAATTTTCCATACACAGACACAATGGTTTTGTTTTATATAGAATATACAGTAGTTCCTTACCATTTGTGTATTTATAAAAAATATATATCTTAATGTCTTTCAAAATATTTGTATCTGGGTCATTTTCTGCACATCTGATTCATTTCATAAAGTCATTATCATCATTAATTACATTGTCGATACACATTATTCTTTGCAGGAGGGCCTTTGTGTCCATGAACGGAGAATGTGGAAAAGCCTAAATGATGAATTCAGACCAGAACTTGTACTCCCCAGCATCTGTGTGCTTTGAGAAAAAGACAATATTCTCAGCAAGTCGAGACTTGGCTTCTGTACGGAGCAGAGGGTTTGTTCATCTTGAAAAGGCAAAGGACACCGATGTGTGGGCGGTTAAAGCACCCGATTTCTCCCCAAAGCTTTACAGCCATCTGCATCTGCCTCGGAAAAAGAAAGAAAACAGGAGCCCGCCCTTATTCATATCTGACTCACAGGAGATGCTTTTCAGGGTCAAGAGGCCGGCCCAGATAGTTTTACCTGAAATTAGTCAGAGCAGAGAACTGCCAGCATTCACCCTGCGATACCAACCACCCGGTGGGCTAGAATCCAAGCTGGCTTTTGTAAAAAAAGGCAAATATCCTTCTACGGCCTACAGTGACCCCAAACCTTATGATTTCAGACAGGTAAGACTTTGGTTGAAAAAAAAAATTCTTTTAGCTATAAAAATCTCATTTTTAAATGCAAAGTTATCAAATGTATCATGCATCATATCACGTGTGTGTTTCAGACATTATTCCCCATTTCATTCATTTTTTTATTTATTTCTCACTCCGAAAACCTCAAAGAGGCTTGAATCTAATCTGACGGGAATAACTAGATAAACAATCTGAAATGAAAAGGAAGGAATTATCATATAATGTAATGCCACATTAGTAATTACATGTTACACCTTGTTTTACAATTTCAGTATGCTGATAACATGCCAGATATGGTGACCACCCAGAAAAGGGATCCTGGCAATCTGATCTTCAAATCTCTGCACTTGAGTATAAGCATGTATTCATTTATCATTATATCATTAATTTTGCTCTGTGAGTTTCACTGAATTTTATTTACTTGAAAGTATTACAACAAAACACAGTCAAACGTTCATATAAAATGATCCAATAATCTACAGTCAGCTACAAAATTCCATATGTGATAATCATTTTCTTTTTTTGACTTTTTTTTTGTTGCTTTTCCCGTTATTATGCTGTTGCTTTTTATTGCAAAAGCCTATTTGCTGATTACGTGTATGAAGTCGCTGCTCTCTTGGGCACATACGCTTATCATGAGTTCGCTCAATATGATTATATATTTATACATTTGTATATACTATAGACTATGTACATGTTGGCTACATTATGCCTGCAATTGTCTTACTACGAATGATCTTTATCAAGTTGGAGGGACCACACCCAGGGAGGAGATTCATCAGAGGGCAACAATGAAGCAGTTTGACACCTTTAAACCAGCAGAGCCCAAATGGGACTCCCAGCTGATCTTACCCAGCATACCTTGGCCCCCAAAGTCAGCCTCCTACTCAGTGAGTGGACCACTTAGTGCCACTGCAAAGTTTACAAACTAGATACATTTGCTTGTTGCTGTGACACACTACATAGTGTATTATCCTAAGATTATTTTCATCTCAAATAAGTTTTTATATCCCATTTTGAAGGGTGTTGTCTGTCTACAATTCAAAATAAGCCAAGACTGCCCTCTACAGGATACTAGAAAAGATTATGCTAAAAGCATTCATTTCAATGATTTTATTGAACCAAAATGTTATGTTCATAGTAAGGATTTCATTCGTTTCCTCAGTACTTCACCAGTGTACTGTTTCTCCTGTTGCATGCAGTTATTGACTACATCATAAAATCATCATGTGCCATGATGAAGGACAGGATGTGGTGTTGTAAAAATGAAAAATGGCAAGGGGTTGTTGAGGGCAGTTCCTCAGTGTGACACTTCCTGGTTCACAGAGACACAGACGGAGGAGAGGGGTGCACAGTGCTTTCATGGACAGAGTGGAGGAGAAACTCACCGACTCCTGGAAGAACAACTGAGTCTCTATGCACCTGCACATTGGGTACATTGATTTTGGCTGCAAATGAAGACATACAGAAATAACTGAATGCTCATTCAGGAATAGTTTATGTTGGGTAAGCGTGGCCAGCCATGAAAAGCTTATGTTATCCTTCACAGTGGACTATATATTCTTAATTTCAAAGTGAAGTGAATACAACTTTTCTCAGAAACTGCAGCAAGGTAGTGCTTCTCCCTTTTTCTTGCTAACTTAAACTTGCTAACCAAGGGTTTTATAGACTGGTTTAACCAGATTGGGAGCTGTGCCTGCAGTAAGTGCCTGCAGTAAGACTGCAAACAAGGTAATGGAAGTGAAAGAAAAGGTGTGTTTTTTGCTCTGGATTTTGATGGTGTGAACGAATATCTCCCCAATCACATATTATTTCATGTGCACACATTGGTCCAGTGCTCTTCCCTTGGTTGTTGGAGAACCTGGGGTTAAATCAGAAGTGGTGGTTGCTGTCACCATCCATACAAAAGACTGCTGTATGTGTTTCTCTTTTGGTATAAGGCATGATGCTTTCAGGCTGGCCAGTTCTCCCGCAAGGTAAATTACAAACGATGATAGGAGAGCAATGACTATGACTTTGAGCTAATGGTCGAACTGGAAGCCAGCAGGGGGCTGGACACTATATTAGCCTGTGTCAGCAGCATCTGCCCAAAGACCCAGCCATCTGCATGGACATTACCACAAGATCCTTGCTGAACTAGTATATGCACCACTGAAGCAATGTGTACAATACACTTACATAAAATAACATCTCCCTCCTCACTAAGTCAATATTTCTTCTTCCAGGTGTGGGTGGAGTCATTCTTTTAACACCTTCTTAATGATAGCTAGGGCCTGGAATGAGGACCTCTTTGGTTTGTAAGAGAGTTAACTGTTCATAATACTGTTTGGAAAATGTGAATAAAAAAACATATTGCTCAGATGTTAAAGGATACAGAGCAAAGGGTTAAAGAACATTTTCACTATCTGCAGTTTTTACTCTTTATCATGTAATTCACCTTATCATTTCTTATCATCCTCTTATTTGTCTATCCATTAGTTGTAACAGTGTTTAAAGTGCAGTTTACATTTTCAGGCGGTGCACCTTCTTATTCTTCTTCAGAAATGTTTTTCTTTCACTTTACAACACAAAAGAAGAACCGGAAAAGGATGCACCAACACATTATTTCAATAGCAACGTGATGAATAATGAAAGATGTTTCCATGTACAGAGACTTCATTAAGTTGTTATCTATAAAACATTTGCACAGGCCAGAGAAATGCTTTGCACAGATGTCTCTCCCTTTCACAGATGTCTCTCCCTTGTTAGAAAATCCCTGAGGTCAAATGTATGGGGGCTTTTTCCGTAGTGTTAGGGTGCTTGTAATGTGAGGCTTTAACAGGGGTTTGATTTCATTATTTTCAGGCATTTTATCATCATGAATACATTAATTGTAATATTTTTTACATTTTTGTATCTTCTGAATCTAAAATTTCCTCAGTAAAATAGTTAATTTTCTTGATTAGAGAGTATATAAATTATTTTTGAACAGGAATGTTCAACAGTAAATGGATGCAGTAGAGTTTTCATATTGTAATATTGCACATTAAAACTTTGGTGCTAGCTTGCAGGGCAGTGTATGGAATTGTTCCATCATAACTCCAATCTCTCTTCAACCTGTATACCCCAGGCAGATCTCTCTTCCCTTTCTGGCATGATTGCTTCTTCCAATCACCATGGCTATCTGTACTGGTCATACATTACATTACATTTATTTGGCGGATGCTTTTATCCAATGAATGCATATCAAAGGTCGTTGGAACAACTACAAAACACAGGTCCGATAAGGTACAGTCCTCATTATGCAACAGTTATCCATGGCCATGAAAACATTAAGTTCAGTTCGCACAGTAAGCATAGGCTAGGTCAGAAGTTATGATAAGTCACACACAGTGACAGCTGTCACGGAAGAAGCACTTGACAATTTTTTGCTTTTTTCCTCACGACAGTGGTTTGTGTGTGTGTGCTTGTAGACGTGTGTGTAGGTGTGTCTGCGTGTGTGTGTGAGTGCGTGTTTCAGCATATTTGCTCGAATGCAAGCGTTTGTGAGCTTAAGTGTGAGCATATTTATGGACACACCCATTTAGGTCGGAGCGAAGAGTACTGCAGGCAGTTGCTGCTGGTTCGCCTCTCACTATAAAGAGAGAACTGCACAGTGTTTGCCTCACATTGCACAGTGAAGCCCTCTTTCCAAAGTGTTCAGACATTTGGTCGTACGAAACAGGTAGAAATGGCACTGAGCCACAAAGAGTTTGAGAGAGCAGGGAAGTCTGCTGGACTCCAAGTCTGGAGAATTGAAAACATGGAGCTGGTACTGGTACCTGAGATTCTCCATGGTAACTTCTATGTGGGGGATGCCTATCTCATTCTCCATACAGTCAAACAGAAAGAAACTTATTTCTATAACCTGCACTTCTGGCTGGGTGAGTAAAATATGTTTTTGAATTATTTATTGGTTGCAAAATTATCAAGTGAAACCACGGAAACTGTAACAAAAGGTTTTTATTGTACAGATGGTAAGGTATCATGTATGAAATTAAATCTTTGGGGAAAATATTTATTTTCTGCTCATGTAATGTGTTATGTGATGTTTCCTGATTTATGAACATGGGGATATGTTTAAACGTAAAAATGCGAAGTATCAAATGTATCTTTAAATACAAGAAACAGGTACTCTTTTCACTTAAGCCACATCTGAATATTTTATACCTCTATTGATTAACTTCTTGTCTTAGCATGATCAATAACTCAAGGATATTGCCTAGTCCTTGTATTCTCGAAAGCTGTTAGGGAAGTTAAGGCAAATGGATGTAATGCATTGTCCTTTTGCCCTTAAAAGCATTTATAGCGCACAGCATATTAAAAATGTATGAATATTAACTATTGCACAGCATGTGGTATCACTAGCAGGTGTCGAATCAGCACTGCCCAGACTAGAATACACTTCTTTCTGAATCATATTAAATACACAAATATTTTGCAAAAACATTGGCTTAAAACATAATGGGTTATTTACTCAGAGAACAAGGTGTTAATGCCATATTTCCATGCACATTCTAATAACAAAGTAAAACAAAAACATGCTGAAGAATAGCATAAAAGACTGAACCAGATGTGAAGACATATGAAAGGATTTCAGATTCATTTTGACTTCAGAAGTTTCTCATTGTGGACTGCCATTCACTCAATGCGTTTATACCTGTCTTACACTTGTGTGAGCAGGTAAGGAGTGCAGTCAAGATGAGAGCACCTCCGCAGCCATATTCACTGTGCAAATGGATGACTACCTGGGAGGAAAACCTGTCCAGTACAGAGAAGTTCAAGGGGCTGAGTCCACCTCCTTCACCGGTTACTTTAAGGGTGGAATCAAGTACAAGGTATTCAGCCACTCTCATGCTATGCAGTTATGACTGCTGGAAATCCTGCTCAAAATTAGTGTGACAGTATTCACACCAAGGATAAAGACTGGTCATCCTGTAAAAGACTTGATGTGAAAGAAAAGTTTAGCTTCTCTTCACTCTGCAATCCACCAGTTAAACTTGCAGGATGATTCATGTTTAGCTTGTCCAGGTAGACCTTTGGTGCCTGACGGACCATAATGTCTCTCTGGTTTGCGATGGAATCCCACCCACCCCATGCAATGCTACAGTAAAATTTGCACTGCGGGGCTTGCTGGCCACTGGCATGGATACTGGACAAGACCGCGTGGCCATTCCACACAGCAGAACAGACTGTTAGCAGCATGAGCCACCCAGCACCCCCAAATATTGTATTATTTCATCAGTCTTTAATTCACATGCATGTTCCTGTTAATTAATTGCATCTTTATCTCAGCTGGGTTTACTGATTTTCAACTCATCAAGTCTAATGAACCTATAATGACACAGAAGGCAAACTATCCCAGGCTCAGATTTTGAATTACAAACAATTAGTTGAGCCATTTTCCCGCAGTGAGACACATCTTAGCTTTGATTGGTCAGCATGTGCCTCAGGCAGGAGGGAACACAATGCATGAGAGGAGTGGGTAAAGTTCATGTGAATTGAGATATGTGTTTTCTCCCTTAGGCAGGAGGTGTGGCCTCCGGATTCCACCATGTGATCACCAATGACCTGACAGCAGAGAGGCTCTTCCATATTAAGGGCAGACGGGTGGTGAGGGCGACAGAGGTGCCGCTCGCATGGTCCAGCTTCAACAAGGGAGACTGCTTCATTGTGGATCTGGGGGCAGTAAGGACCAAACCTTTTATAAAGGAAGAATTCAGTTAATTTAATACACATGATCTTGCCTATGTTTATGGTGATAATAATCAGTTCAAGTACGGCTTTATTCATTTTTGCCACTTATAAATCATACCTTCTGACATACTCTGCTACACCAGCTTTTTAATTTGTCATTGTAACATAATTCCAACAAAGATTTCACCAAGTGTGAGACAGGGAAATATGAATATGGTTGCATATACTCCCTTTCAACTTAAATGCAAAAGATAGATAGGGATATTGTATTGACATGCCAAACTGCTGTACAGACAGGGGACAAATGCTTGTCCTTACATAGCTGAATGCTTTTTGAAAATCAGGAAAACTGTAAAAGGTAGGAATACTTATTTACATCTGGTTTGCATATTAAATATCATCTGGACTAATACGTCTAAAATTTAGTGCTATCTTGTTAAGCACGGTGTTATATATATCTTGCTCACCTTACCGTGTAATTTCTTTCCCTTGAAATTAGAAGTAGACAGCAAATATTCAGAATACATTATGGTAGACCACAAAACTATTTGGACTGAAACTAATCTGCATTCTGCTGGTTTATATAAACCTGAAGTACTGTATTATTAGGGAAATTTTCAGCACGGTTTTGTCACAGCAAACAAAATTATTCCTTCTATACACAAGAACTGTGTATTTTTAAGGTGTATTTGTGTGGCTTAGTATTATTCACCTCAGGTGTTGGGTGTCTATGAAGGTTAAACTCCCTCATTCAATAAGGTTTTGCGTGACAGCTATTCTCAGGCATGTATTTTCTCAGCCAGTGTACATTATGGTAATGCATAGTGCACAATATTAAATTATTTGCGATGGCTTGTTATTTCTGCATATGATAATCTCAGGATCTTCAAAAGTCTATAAACACAAATATTTTTGATGCCACTGCATGTTGGCCTTTGAAAGGCCGTTCAAATCAATATACAGGAGAGCTAAATGTAATCTGTTTCCTGTTTTATTATAGTAATTATAGTATATAGATATACATTATATTAAATATTACTTCACAGTTTAAATGTATATTCCTCACCATGTTCATTTGATGTAGGCTGAAATAATATATAATATACCAAATATACTGAATGAATTGCTGTAACACTGTTGAACAACTGAAACTACATACAAGGTAACTGCAGGGACATGAAACTGAGAAATCAGGCAACAATTTCTTCTCTGTGCAGGTGATATATCAGTGGTGTGGCTCCAACTGCAACAAGTTTGAGAGGTTGAAGGCTGCACAAGTGGCAACCAGTATCCGTGACAATGAGCGTAACGGGAGAGCTAAGCTCATAGTGGTGGAGGAAGACAGGGAACCAGAGGGCATGATAAAGGTAACAAAGTCAAACACACTTTTCTTTATTATATTTTTGATTGCATGAATGTTCAAAATATTGCTCAGTACATGTGCCAGGGTAGCCACTGAATATGATATGATGCAGATGATGGTAACAATGATACATGGAGTAATTCTGTCCTTTCACACTGTAAAAAAACTGCAGAAAGAAAATAATTGGCATATTAGCCTTCATTACATAAAATAAATATTATCACAATGTACTATAGCGGTGGAACGGTGGTGCAGTGGGTAGCACTGTTGCCTCACAGCAAGAAGGTTGTGGGTTTGAATCTTGGCTTGGGGCCTTTCTGTGTGGAGTTTGCATGTTTCCTCCCACAGTCCAAAGACATGCAGGTAGGCTAATTGGAGACCCTAAATTGCCGATATGGATGAGTGTGTGAGTGAATGGTGTGTGTGCCCTGCAATAGATTGGCGGCTTCTCCAGGGTGTAATCCTGCCTCTCGCCCAATGCACGCTGGGATAGGCTCCAGCACCCCCCATGACCCTGCTCAGGATAAGAGGGTATAGATAATGAATGGATGTACTATAGGTTGAGGGCCTAATTCTGACATATAATGTGATGAATTCTCCATTAGTATGAGGTATTATTGGTCTTCTTTCACTTCATAAATGCATTAGCCCATGAGGCATATTTCATAGTGTAAACATTAATACAGTACAAATTGTGTTCTTCCTCACATCTGCCATAAAATATTAGTTCATTGATCATTTATGGGTTGAGGATATGGCTTAACCCCACCTCAGAGAGAAAATTTAATTGCAGCCATAACAAGACATTTCATACTTAACATATAAATGCATGCTGTTCATTAAAACATGTATTTATATTTTTCACTTTTCATTGTTTAAATTGTGATTTGTAATATTTTCCAATATAGAGAGTACCTTTGTGCTTATTGGAAATGTAGTTGTTTTGACATTAAATGAAAATAACACTGAACTGAAAATAATCTCAGGTATTTATTCTAGAGGGAACTCCCATCAAAAGCTATACAGTAAAAACACTTATACATATGCAAAAACGCAGGGCAACCTTATTCTGCAGAATATACTTATATATATATATATTAAATATAAAACGGGCAAAGCAAATTATACAATATATTTATATCCTGGGAAATTTCTGTCAGCCAAGGTTTTTTTTTACGTGCCTTTTCATATACGTGTTTGTGCACATGCATCCAGGCTAACTGGTGAAACGAGTTTCGTTTTGATGTTAATCCCAGGCTGTCTGACAGTTGTGAATAAGTAAACAGTGTGCATAATCTCTCTATTCCTAATTAACTGTTTGTGTTAGATTTCTTTCCTTGTGATAGCCTGGCAGTCATGCTAACTTTTCATATAATTTCCACAACCTTGATATAATTTATTTCAGCATGTATAAGAAACAGTCTCAGACATTATGACCATGAGGCAATATAACTAAATAAAAAGGTTGAGGCCTATTTTTCCTGGAACTCCACTGAGGTGACTCATTTACTCACGTGGTCATATGTTAGCTTGAATATACAACAGTGAACAGTATGTCTCCTGTTTATTAAATTACATATAACTTTCCCTCCACTAATCCCAGCTCTCTCGGGCATATCACATAGTCCCCTTCAAGTAGACAACACCTCTCTGCCAGCAGGGCAGTGAGGTGAGCACTGCTTCAGTCTGTCTGAAGCAGTCCTTTGCAAAAAGGACAAACACAGTGTGTTTGCAGATACTGTGAAAACACTTCCATCACCTCACCAGAAGAACACTGCCTTCCTCACCTTGATGGTGTCAGTTACAAACCGTCCATGTGGTGAGGTATGGGAGGGTCAGATAATACTCCAAAATGTTTAGCTTCTCCCCTTAACAAAGTCATTCACAATATATAGCCATAATATCATTTTCTTTGCAATATGAAGTTCTACAAAGGACGTTACACAACACCTTTACAGTGACAACTACATTTGTGGTTGGCTGCTCATTGCTGTGTAAATATTCTAAATATTCTAAGCATTCTACCTGATTTATTACTAATCAAACTTGTTTTCTCCAACCTCTGAAAAAGTTTTTAAAAAGATGTAGTTGTATTATCAACTAATTTTTACTGATGTCAAACTGAATAATATATGTGTTAGGAAAAAAAAAAAAAAATTAAATTGCCTTTATCTAAAATGATGATCCAAGTGTTAAATGCAATCATATATTTTAGGTCACAGCCCAATAATGTATTGTTTCTGTCTCCCTGTGACACTATGGTATGAAAGACATTGCATCTTTCATAATGTGGTATCAAATTACATAGCGATGTTATTCTGCTGAACATTGCTGCTCGTTGCACCACCAGATACACGGTGCCAGATAGACAGTATGTTCTGTTGCCATATTTTTAATATACTTATGTTGTCTCGCAGGTCCTGGGTAAAAAACCAGATCTTCCAGATGGGGATAATGAGGATGACGCCATTGCAGACATATCCAATCGTAAAATGGCCAAACTTTACATGGTATGGAGGCACGCATGTCGGCACACAAACACCCAGACACAAAGTTTGCAATCAACCTGCATTAGAGAATTAAGCTTCTGGATGGCACAGAGTATTACCATTTCTGATTACAGGTATCAGATGCAACAGGGACCATGCAGGTGTCTGTGGTGTCCGAGGAGAATCCCTTCTGTCAGAGCCTTCTCCTGTCTGACGAGTGCTTCATTCTTGATCACGGAAAGAGCAGAATGATATTTGTATGGAAAGGTTAGTACTACACTCAAGCCTTACCAGTATCCGCAATCAGGAGTAATTTCTGTGTGCTGACAGAATTATTTACTGAAACAAAAGTGGCAGAACTATATGTAAAGTGATGTCATGCAATGCTGCTTCAAGTGTTGTTATCTATTAGTGTTGTTAGCTATTCTGTCATTTCCTCATATCCATTTTCCTGTCATATGGTCAACTTCATCCCTTTAAGGCAGGAATGCTAACAAGAGTGAGAGGAAGGAAGCAATGAAAACAGCTGAAAGCTTCATAAGACAGATGGGCTACCCACAGAACACCCAGGTTAATCATATTCATATTAGCTCCAAATGACATGTTTGCTGGGGTCTTTGCTGCCATCTAAAAATACTGGATGGTTTTGTGAAAAATACTAAAATCAATAAATACAGCAGATAAATAAGCCTAAATTATCATGCCTAACTTCTAGATTCAAGTTCTTCCAGATGGAGGTGAAACTCCAATCTTCAAACAGTTCTTCCAAAACTGGAAGGATAAAGACCAAAGTGAGGGACTTGGGAAAGTGTTTGTCACAGAGAGAATTGCTCGGATCCAGCAAGAACCATTTGACGCCTCCAAACTCCATCAATCCCAACAAATGGCAGCCCAATACAATATGGTGGATAATGGAACAGGAGACACACAGGTAATTAAGCATGTCTGCCATTAAACAGGCAATGGGTTGCCATATTGAGCTTGTTAAATGACAGAAAATCAGAAAATGTTTTTTTTTCCAAGAAACATGCAGCTGAAGTATTTCTGAAAATTTTTTTTTTTTTTCAGGCAGTGTGAAAAATATTTTCATGAATACACAAATATTAAGAACAAAATTTGTTCACATGATTATAAGGCTTCTATTAGGCACACCTGCTCATTAACATAATAGCCTGGTCCTCCAAACAGTGAATCATGTGGCTGCAAGTCAATAAGGCCTTGATGTTGTTCCAACAAACATTACAATAGCCAAGATTCATGATCTAAGCAACTTTGGCTATGGAATGATTGTTCGTGCCTTCAGTCTCTAGAGTTGATGAATGGTAGAACAGTGAATGGTGTGGGGGAAAAAAACATCCAGTTCTCTAAGCAAAAACACCTTGAGAGAGGTTAATGAGAGAGGTCAGTAGAGGGTGGGCAGATTCGTTCAAGCTAACAGAAAGGACACAAAAGCACAAACAACAGCTGTTCAGAACAGTGGTGTGCTGATGGGAATATCAGAACTCTCAACACATGGAACCTTGAAGCAGTTGGGCTATAGCAGAAGACCACACCAGATTCCACTCCTGTCAGCTAAGAACAGGAAAATTAGGCTACATTGGGCACATGAACAGCAAAACGGTATGATTGAAGATTTGAAAAATGTTTCCTTGTCTGACAAATCTCAATTTCTGCTGAGACAAGCAGATGATAGAGTCACAATTTGTCATAAACAGCATGAATCCATGGATCAAACCAGCCTTGTGTCAATGGTGTAGGTTGCTGGTGGTAGTGTAAAGTGTGGGAATGTTTTCTTGGCACACATTAGGCTCCTCAATACCAACTGAGCATCAATTGAATGCCACAGCATACCTAGGCATTGTTGCTGACCATGACCATCCCAGGTTCCAGAAACATGACAGTGACTCCACCAGTGGCTGGCACAGTCCCCAGATCTCAATCCAAAAGAGCACCTTTGGGAGGAGGCAGAATGAGAAGTTCACAACATGAAAGTGTGGCAGAAAAATCAACAGAATGCAATTGAGTCAGCACAGACTAAAATCCCGAAGTAATGTTGCCAGCAACTGGCTGAATCAATGCCACAAAAGATTCAGGCTGTTCTGGAGGCAGAAGGTGGTCCTACCTAGTACAAGATAAGTGTACCTAATAAAGTGGTCACTGAGTGATCAGTAACACGGTTCGTTGAAAATTCTCCAGGAGTGTATTCCTGAGTTTACAGTCATCTAACGTTGTTTTTCAAATGTTTAGTTAAACCAGGTCTTACACAAACAAACCACCGGCTCCTCTAAGTTCCTACCACAGACGGATCCTTGCTTATTCAACTTGAACATAAATCTACCCTGGGGCAGTAGTGCCTTATAATGGCTAGGGAACCGGGCTTGTAACAAAGGCTGTTGGCCAGCATCCCAGCTTCCATTGAGCAAGGTGTTTCAGTAAAATATACAGCCATAAAAATAGATTGTAGCTAACAAAGTAATTTGTGGCAATCACTCTTTATAAATACTGCTAAAAGTACAATAGAGTGACAACCAAATTAACCTATTGAAGTGCAATTCTCCAGAATGTCTCGGACTGCTGAACAAACAATTCTTCAATGTAGCACAGTGGCAACTGTTTTTATTGACACACACTATTGCACTTCCCAACTCAAATGCCTTCATTGCAGACCACACAATCTCTAAACCAGGTGAAGGCAAAAAAAACACCTGGTTTGCGAAGCAGTTCCATTAGTACCCCAGTGCATTGCTGGTACTGTTGTCAGCAAAACATGGCCCTTAGGCTTTTGTGAGGTCCAAAGCAGGGGAAAATAAAAATGTTTCTTTGACTTTCCACAACCTAAATAAAGTTTTCAAGTTGCAATTTTTATTCTTAAGCAAAACAAAGTATTGTGCAATATCATCAAAATGCAGGGCAGCTATATCACTGAATTATTAAATAATTTAGGCATTAGGCTACCGTAAACATTGCTAAGGGGCGCAGCAGGAAGGATGAGAGTTTTGAAAATTGTGTGTAGTTTTTTAACTGAACAGGATGCCATTTGTGCTTTTAATAGTTCATCGTTCGCTTCTCATTCTATTCTTCAAACAAGCTGGTTTCTCAGCATGCCAGCATTTTTTTTTAAGTCGCCTCAGTTCACTGAATCATTACTGTATGTCTTGTGCAGGGACTTCTGTGCATAAAACACATGGGTGGGTAATGTAGCCTGCCAGTCATCTTGACATTTCTGATGTTAATCTGTGAGGGGAAAAGATAATTAAATGTAACCATTGGAATCTTCATCATAATCATAATAATCATATTTAATGTTTTATGGTTTTTCCTGACATTTGTGCCACCCACTTCCTAAAAATACCCAAATGGAAACCAGTATACCATTGCTACACATAATGTGCATGCACAATGAAATTGAAACACATGATGTAAATATTAGTTAGGATACTGCTAATGATGTTTTTATACTTGAAACATGTTGCAGATCTGGAGAGTGGAAAATGGTGAGAGAGTTGAAGTTGACCCAGAAACACATGGGCAGTTCTATGGTGGAGACTGTTACATCATTTTGTACACATATGCCAAAGGGAAAATCATCTATACCTGGTGAGTAGCCCTCACACCTTATCTTCTCTTTTTTTAAGCGTCTGCCATTTGAGAATGCATAATTACATTTTCCATTTGATTTGCAGATACCCTCATCAGGAATAAATTCTGCTTATTTTTCACACACTCAGCAAAACTCCACTGCTGAATATTTGCTTAAGCCATAGCAGTTATGTACCTTGCAAAAGGTTATAGCAACATTGTGTCACCCAGGATTTGGACCAACAACCATCTGGTTCCAAACTTATTCTTCTTATAACTACTACACACCATACACCATTCCAGGTCATGATTGTTTACTAGGTACATATGAATGCTTTTGGTTACCTACGCAACATAAACAGACAAAATATTTTTAATATCGGCTGATGTCCTTTGGATAAATAAAGCTCTCCATTAGATGTTATGTGATGATCTCCCCCAATGGCATCTTCATGTGTCACTGGGAGTTGTATCTGTGTCCTGTGTGGCCCTTGCCTTGTGTTCAGATAGCGCTGTTCCCTAGTATAATTTCCATACAACTTGCATTTAGGCAGGGCTCCAGTGCCTCCCTGGATGAGCTTACAGCTTCTGCCTTCCTCACTGTACAGCTGGACCGATCCTTAGGGAGTCAAGCAGTGCAGGTGAGCCTCTGGCTTTCTCACTTTTTGCTTGACAAGCGAAATCGAGATAAGCAAAACTGTTTCACTTCATTGGCAATCTATTGTCTTAAAAGTAATAGAAAGATAATATTTTAAGACTAAAATATGAAACTAAAATACTTGTTAACAGCTTAAACTACATTTAGTTAAGATTTGCATTGTTAATTGAGAAAGCCACAGGAAACTTAATCAATGAGACAGTGCTCTCTGCATCACAGAATGTTAAATATTTAGTGCAAATCAATGTTACACAAGGGAATGATGAAGACTACGCCCTGTCTTTCCAGACAAACGGCCATATTATGGTGCAATAAAATGATTGATGCTGTCACCTAGTGGTTGTCCACAACAATGCAGAAAGTCCCTTCTCAATTTTGATTGGATACAGGGGTTTGAGTTAGAAATCAGTGGTTATTACATTGGGTCTTTCTATACACACATTTATTAAAACCATAAACATCTAATGGAATACTTTATAGTGTTTTCTGTTTTTTAAAAATTAAGCCTAAGCCATTCATTAAGCATTATTCCCACAGAGTACATAGTGGTCTAATAAATGAATGAATGAATGAATGAATGAATGAATGAATGAATGCATAAATGAATGAATGAATGAATTAATGGATGAATGAATGAATGAATAAGACACTACACTCAGATATGACTGTTTCTTCCAGATCAGAGTGACTCAGGGAAAGGAGCCCTCTCATTTTCTCAGCCTGTTTAAACCAAAGCCTCTGATCGTGTTCAAGAACGGAACATCTCGCAAAGGGGGGCAGCAGTCCCCACCTCCCACACGCCTCTTCCAAGTGCGCCGTAACCTACCAACAATAACACGCATCGCAGAGGTTAGCTCTGAACAACAAATGAGCCTTCAGATTTACAGTAGCACAATAATCGCAAAAGAGAAATTCAATACTTTTTAGCTTTATTTTACGTAAGGTTAGATAATGATATTGTATAATGCAATGAACAGTCATTTTTGTCTCACCCACATTTTGTCAACCAGGTAGATGTTGAGGCTCGAAGCCTGAACTCCAATGATGTTTACCTGCTGAAGCTACCACAGGGGAAAGGGTACATGTGGGTGGGCAAGGGGGCAAGTGAGGAGGAAGAGCAAGGCGCTAAGTACATCAGTGAGCAGCTACACTGCCAGGCCCACAGGGTCACAGAGGGAAAGGAGCCAGGTGAGCCTACACATCTTCACTCTTCACTGCATACATGTCTTACATACAGATGACAGCATTTCTAATAACTGACTGTTTGGTCCTCAATTAACCCAGATCCCTTGCAGTGTCCTAACTGGGAATCAAACCTGCAGCCTTTGGTTCCAAGCCCAGTTCCCTAACCATTTACCCCACATTGCTGCCCTTAATGTTACAACACACTTAAATAAAGATAAAAGATGATGTAATGGATTTGAAAGTTGAGTGTGTAGTCAAATACCACTTTCACTTTCACAATCAGTGTCAGCATGAATGAGTGCTTCACTTGTCGAGATCTCACGGTACTCTGTCATGCCCATAAAGAGAAAGGAATAATTTCTAAGGCATACATGTCTTTACAGTTGTTCCACTTTATTCATGCAGCTGACTTCTGGGCAGCATTAGGCGGGAAGAAAGAATATCAGACATCACAGCGGCTGGAGAGACAGACAATCACTCACGCCCCACGCCTGTTCGGCTGCTCAAATAAGACAGGGAGGTTCACTGTGAGTAGGACATCATGTCTTCATCATTATGATGTGACTGTGAGGTGATTAGAAGTGGTCAGGTTTTGATGTAGCAGTAAACCTGAAGGATACAGGGTTGTATGCAACAGGCACCACTGTTGTTCCAGAAAGAAGCTGTAGGCTGCAATGCCTCAGCAAATATACTGCTTTAAAAGTGTTAATTGTAACATGTGGAAGTTAAAGGTGTCACGCGAACGGGGGGTTAGGACCCAAAAGCAGAGTGAGGGAAAAAAAACTCAAAACTCCAAACGGTAAATGAAACGAAGATTTTAATAACAAAAACTCAGGAACAAATGCAGGGAACTGAAAAATGCCTCGCAGGGCAAATCCAAAAAACTCAAAAGTTCTTCAAAAAGAAAACAGCAAAACAGCACTCGGGCAGGGCAGGAACTAACGGGGGCGGAAATACAGAGGCAGGAATAACATGCGGAAACACACAAGTGAAAACACAACCAGAAACACAAGGATCCAGCACCCGAGTCAGGGAAGAAAATAATTTAAATAGACAAGACACTGACGAGACACAGGAGGGCACAATGCACAATCAGACCACAGAGGGAAGGGATAACTAGACACAACTGAAAAACAATAATAGAATAACTGGAACCAATAATACAATTAAACAGGGAAAAAGGAACAGAACTACAAACTGAAGTGCCGCCATCTGGCGGCCCAAAAAAGGAAATGCAGACAAACACAGAACCATGACAAAAGGACATCTGTGAGTGCATAAGGTAGCTATCTAACTGTCAAAATTCAAACAATAAATGCAAACCAAAATTGCAATTTCTTTCCCAATTGCTCTTCTTTACTGATGATAAAACATGTTGCTAAACCCATTAAAAGTGTGACAGGCAATGCTAAAGCAGTTGCTCAGGTGCAAGAGTAATAGAGAGTAAAAGAAAATAGCAAAAGACAGTAGCAAAGAAAAAATAGAAAAATTAAGAACTATATTGGGTTTTTTTTTTTTATGCAGATTGAAGAAGTTCCAGGGGAATTCACCCAGGATGATTTAGCTGAAGATGACGTAATGCTGCTAGATGTCTGGGATCAGGTACAATGTCACTGTCAGATGTTGGCCTTAAGTGTTACAATACTGTACACATTTTGTGAGATTTTTTAAATTTTCCTTTTAGGTGTTTGTATGGATTGGAAAAGATGCCAATGAAGTTGAGAGAACGGAATCCCGGAAATCAGGTGGGGGATTTAATTTTATAAGTAAATAAATTAATTGGATTTTATTCTATTTAATTGGAAGTGATTTTAAAAATGCAATACACCTTTGATTTGACATGCAAAAACCCCATTCCACATGTTGAACTTTTATTAATAAAAGCAACAGATTAAATAAACATATTTAATATTGCTTTACATTTTGATTCATTGCACAATAACCTCTGCACTGAATCATTAAGTTCAGCCTCAGACTAACAATTGATACTGTACATACTACATTCTAAACGAACCATTGTTTGCCTGAGCTGATATGATCACTACTCTGATATCAAAACGATAAACACAGTTTGTTTGGAACTGTTCTTTTATCATAATATCAACATTCTGAACAGAGCACCATTTAGAATTAACCCGATGTAATTAAAGTCCCATAATCTGCAGTCTGAGTAGAACATTTTATCGTATACACCATACATATTAGTTGCTGACACTGACATTCTGGCAAAAGCATTGTGTGGAACTGATGCAATCTCATCAGTCTGCAATGTTCAGTTCTGATCATGTTTGTTAAAGGTTCTGAATTGATGTATTTTTAATATGAGCATGTTGAGCCCACTGTGGTGGATTTTAGTCATCCATTTTATAATCCATTCTATTGCTTTTAACTTTCACCTGGACAGCTTTATGTGTTTTTGGGTTTGTTAATAAGACAGATATTTGTCTCTCTCTGCAGCGAAAACATACATTGAAACAGATCCGGCAGGACGTGATAAGGGGACCCCGCTGGTTATTGTGAAACAGGGGCATGAGCCCCCCACATTCACCGGATGGTTTTTAGGTTGGGATGCATCACGATGGGGGAATTAGATTTTTCGATTGCATTCCTACTTAGTTAGCACCACTTGGTAGCAGTGCCAAAAACCCCACATTTAAAGTGTTTAAATGTTTGTTTTTTTACTTTACATAATTATGCATATTTTTTAATATGCATCATTAACAACCTTAGTATTAACATTACAAAACATTAACAAAGTTGACATTAGCACTGGCATGAACAACATTAGCCTTATACATAACCATTATAAATGAGCAACATACATAACAATATCTCCCATAAGTCACTAAAAACCACCCACTCTGCCCCCACTTAATTTTCTCACGTTATGTGGACTATCAGGCCAGCTACACTGTACATCTGTTTCACTGGTAAACTGCCAAGTCACTCAAAAGCCCCTCCATCTCTTCATCACCACTGTACTCTGCACTATCCACACTCTCAACATCAAGTGGCTCAATAAAGATGTGTGAATTATCAATTTTCTCTGACTGACTGTATTTATTAAATCACCACCTGCACACTGTACTGTTTCTTCAAATGAGCATTTTTTTTCTCCCCAGTTCACTCCTATCCTGTTATGACTGACTGCTAGAGAACTAAAAGAAAACATAACACAACACAGGGTCAAGAGTTCAGCTGTAAGGCACCTCAGACACAACAACAGTTACTTCTAAGACTTGTATTTGTCAATATGTTTTGTTCTCTTTTTCCACTGTGCACCTATAGCAGAGAAAATAAGTGAACAGCCATCATTCAAGTTTCAGTGCCTTGGCACTCTCACAGTCACAAGAACTGAGAATAGCCATGGAAGCAGTGAAAGTGCCAGGAAACCATGAAGGAAAAATTTCAGTGGCTGCCAATTTTAGATATCATCGACATCACATCAGAGATGACAGCATTCAGTAGCGGTGTTGAAGAGAACACTGCGGAGCAAAACTGGCAACAAACTACTTTAATGTTGAGGATGGTAACCCTAATATTCAAGTTCTCAAAGAACATGAGCAGCTCCCTGAGACACACATGGTGAGCAGGGTCTAATTCCACCAAGCTCTTATAGAAGAGGTGAGGAGGGATCCAACAGTACCTATAAGATGCATTTACAGTGCAGAAACTGTGCGACCATGCCATCAGACCCAGGGTGGTGGTGACAGTCCAAAGACATGCAGGTAGGTTAACTGGAGACTCTAAATTGCCCTTGCATCATAAAATGGATGGATGGATGATGATAATAATAATAATAATAATAATGAGACCTTCACGTATTGCATGTATCACATCAGTCCGTTTCCTATTTCCCCAGTCATTATTTTAATGTTTTCTCCTTGTGCAGCATATCATCGGACACTTAATGAGACTGTTCAAGTTCATCATCCTTCACTCTGCATGTTTAACAAAAGGGGAGGTATTTAGAGGGACAACTTGTAAGGCTGAAAAGGCAGAACAATGATGGCAACAGAGGAATTGAGTCCTACTGGTTGGCTATCAGCCACTGCATCCTGGAAGCTGAGTAGGGGAGGTGGTTTTTAGTGGCTTATGGGAGATATTGTTTTCAGTTTGGAACACAGGGCCCTGGGAACATCGGTTGACCTCTTGGATTACAGTATATCTGATGATGAGGGTACACATATACCAGCACCTACATTTTTTATTTACTGTGCCAAATAATGTATAGTGGTTAGTTTTAGGCATAGAATAAGCCACTGAATTTAAATGGACTGGTTTAATGCATAATAGTGTACGTTCAATTGAAAGTTTAAATTTGTCAAGCCAGGCAAAGTTTACAAGTGAAGGCCTGCTATAATGCGGGGTTTTACTGCTTACGTGAATTGTCATTCACTCGCTGGTAGAATTTTTACTTCATATCATTTCGGATACATCAATAATTATTTGCCTTCATATGGAACATCGATGAAGTTGCTATACTGACAACTCATTCACATTATTTGAAGATTGATTTAAC
Source organism: Anguilla anguilla (assembly GCF_013347855.1). Taxonomy (NCBI): domain Eukaryota; kingdom Metazoa; phylum Chordata; class Actinopteri; order Anguilliformes; family Anguillidae; genus Anguilla; species Anguilla anguilla. Next base: position 65,284,644 of record NC_049201.1, read on the forward strand.
TATGGATATTTTTATCTCGCGCAGAGTAGGGCAAGAGCCTTTCCCTTGGGTTAATACAATACAATACGCACGGACCTGTTTTCGTTTCGAAGATTTCGATATCTTCTTGAGCCTTCAAATTGTTGAAGTGGAAACTGTTTCCTATTCCGCAATGCACAACCCTGACCACCAGGTGGTGAACGTACAAAGGCCAACGTAGTGGATTCTCAGAACCTTTTGCTCTGCACATTTTAGACTAAAACTCCCATGATGTGTTAATTTGTATGTAAACGGCCAGTTTTGTCGATATGTTGTTTATGTATATGAAATTGATCCCGTCTTTCTTGTTTTTTCTTATTTTATTTAATTATTTGAATTTGACCGTAGTTCATTTGACAAAATACTAAATAGAAAACATGTTAGATCACTTAATCAAATGCATGTGTTAGCTATTGATAAGTATAAGTGTAACATTGTTTTAATTTGTTCTTCATTTAACGTTTATCATGGCTACAAATTGGTTCGCCTCCACCTCGATTGAATTCTCCTAACCAATCAGTTCAAAAGTAAACAATCCAGATGGCGTTGAATCGTCTTTACTGAGGGTGGCACTGTTTCTCCATTCTCCAATCTCTAGGGGACGGCTGGACGCGGACAGATTCACGAGGAAACGAGACCCTGGTCGGCGAGTACGTTTTTTAGTATTTCGCTTGTTAGATTTAACCCATTGTAGAATTTTTCGCTATTTAGCATTGCTGTTAGTTGGTTAGGCCTAGTTATTTTGTATAGCAAAGTTAGGAAGTGGACGTTTGTTTAAAATGGCATTTTCCTGCAGTATTTCAGTAGGAAAGGACAACTGCTCAGTTTACTTCCATTCTAGCAAATCACTGTGTAGTTACCTTTGAAGAACAACGTTAACGTGCAGAGTTTGGCTAGGTAAAAGTTTCGCTCTAGTAACTTCGTAAAATGACAGCAACAGGTGGTGGGTGTGGCATGAAGGTTAACGTGATTGACGTTTTACTAAACCAATAAAACACGGGAAAAGCGCTCAAGGCAACCAATTAGCACTCTCTTAAATTCTAAGGCTCAACCTGCATTTGCGGGTGATTAGAGCTGCATTACTACTAGCTTGTTAGCTTTTGCCACATTGTCAGTACTGCTGTATAGGCATACGAGAAGGGTGCAAACTGGTTCGGGTTCAAATGGAAAGCGGATTAAGCAATTGATTTCATGGCAACAAGGGACCACCATTAAAACGACCTGATACAAATTTACAGAGTGTAGGTGAGTGGATATTGTTTTCAGGCAATATGTAAACCGCGACCTTTTGGGCGTCAACGTTAAAATGACAGTTGAGGTTAGCTAGATAGTTACCTTCTGTTTGTAAGATTAAAATATATCTGTATCTGGCTACGATGTAGAAGTACATGTCTAGCTGTGTATGTGCACATCTCGACAATTTAAACAGCTATGACAGATGGCTAATGTGAAGTTACGCAATTAGACTGTCGTTTACAAGTTAGCTGGCGACTTCGTTTTAACGTCATTGCTTTTAGCTGGAATGCTGTCACAGCTGTTGTTGTACTTGACTAGCTAGCTAGTAAGTTAGCTTCCCTTTATCACACACATGAGCTAACTAAAATTAAGGTGAAACTGCTACGAAAACGCTTGTTGGCAGTATGGTTGGCTGCAGTTGGAATACTGTCAGCTTGAGACGGGGTTTCTTGTTGGAAGGTACAGTTCGATTTACAGGGTGGAGATGGGTGTAAGCTATACAGTAGCGCATAACCCGGAGGGAATAAAAGCAGGTTGCATTTCAGTCATTGCATCGACACCTTGAGCATGGCCAGCTAGATGCATATAATCTGCTTGTTGCTGTTGTTTGATTGGTCATGTTGTTACACATTTTTAGTCATGCAAATGACATTTGATGAGGTAAAATTCTCGTCCTCTGAAGTCAGCCCAACTAAAACAATTACCTTGCTCTATTCATTGGAGTTGCTTTGTTGTTGCTGCGCTAATTTTATGTCCTTTGTGTTTTGTTATTAGGTAACTGCTGTGATCCGCCGAGAATAGTAACGTTACAGCTGTTGAGAATATTAGCTGAAACAGTGACCTTATTCTTCTCTTGCATTTATCCCCTAATACATGGCTTAAAAGATGGGGAATGGATTATCAGAACAACACACTATTTTCCCAAGCCTCCCATCCTTCCAGTCTCTCCACATTGCTATACTTGGTCTGGATTGTGCTGGGAAAACCACTGTATTGTACAGACTACAGTTCAATGAGTTTGTTAACACCGTGCCCACCAAGGGATTTAATACAGAGAAGATCAAAGTGACTCTGGGCTGTTCCAGGACGGTGACTTTTCATTTCTGGGATGTCGGGGGGCAGGAGAAGCTGAGGCCCCTCTGGAAGTCATACACGCGGTGCACGGATGGGATCATCTTCGTAGTGGACTCTGTGGACGCTGAGAGGATGGAGGAGGCCAAGACGGAGCTGCACAAAATTGCGCGGCTCTCCGAGAACCAAGGCGTGCCCGTCCTGGTGGTGGCCAACAAGCAGGACCTGAGGAACTCGCTGGCGTTGGGCGAGATCGAGAAGCTGCTGGCACTGCGCGAGCTGGGCTCGGCCTCGCCCTGGCACCTGCAGCCGGCGTGCGCCATCATCGGAGATGGTCTGAAAGAGGGGCTGGAGAGACTGCATGACATGATTCTCAAACGCAGAAAGATGCTTAGGCAACAGAAAAAGAAGAGATGACTCTCACTGTCTTGAGAGACAGTTGTGACTTGCACTGGGGGTGAGGGGGGATGCAGTATTTTCACACCTGTTGGATCCAGGTGTACTGTGGCCAACATGTCAGTTATCAGCTGAGTTTTATCAGTTAGAGTCACTTCAGACATCTGTGGGTCCTCAGACAACAGTGACTTGTTGCCCTCTTGAACTGCAGAGAGCATTAGTCTTATGAGAGTTCCAAAAGACTGACCTTTTATGTTGGATCAGTTTAAACGTTTACACTCCTATTGATAAGCAGAGCACTGGCAGTGAACGGTTTAGGGCCTTTTTGAAGGAATAGAGAAAAGTGATTTTTCTACATTTTATATATTTATATACATTTATAAAGGCTGTATCTTGTAGGTCAGAATAAGGATATCTTGTATTTGAAGACTGAATTTTCAGCAACTACTGAAGCTTGGATTCCAAGTGTGCAAAATGGTCACCCAGGTTTTGTTTACGTATGGATATTGAAAATCTGGTTTCTAACACAGTACCCATCTTTTTAAATTCCAGTTGTACTTTTATAGGGTGGTGGTGGCAAACTTCACTTTGTTGTCCGACCAAAAGTCCATGGATAATTATTGTAATAAGATGAATGAATCACAGCTGTTAATGTATAGGCCTATGTGTATGGTTTTTTAGAAGAAGAAAAAAAAACATTTTAATGACGGAAGAAAACTAGTCACTAGATGTTGATAAAATGTTATTTGGGGAGAGTTTTGTTTGGGTGTTGAAGATGAGCTCTGATGAGTGTACCAAATGAAATCTCTGGCAATTTGTTGGCTTTGAATTCTGTAGTAGGTCCCAGGAGAGATTCCCTGTCTTAAATTTTGAGTTCTGTCTGTCCACAGTATGCTTTTGTATTCTGCAGACATACAAATGCACTTTAGTTTTCTTCTTTGTACTCAAATTATTATGAAAGGTTTTTGCTTCAGATGAAGCCTGTTATACACTGCAGACACAATGGTTCCTTGGTCAATGAATGAGTTTTGTTCATGTTTGAGTGAAAAGAATTTGTTCATCTTGAATAAAGACAAACCTGTATACACTAATATGATTTTTCTTAAATTAATTAAACACGGCTAGAATTTGAGCCCAGTTTCGATTCTACCTACATGGATGATATGTCTAAACTATATTACTGCAAATTTTCGAAAGTATATGTAAACTTTAAAAAATTAAATATATATATATATATATATATATATATATTATTTTTTTTTTCTGGCTTTGCATTGAATAGACTTAAATCAGCCTAGACCCCATTTTTGACCAGCTTAGAGAAGCTCATTTGGCATACAATTGATTTTTTTTATCCATTTGAAAGGTATGCTTTTATGAAATGTTTTTTTTTCCTTTTTTTCCCCCAAAATTTAAATTCAGTTCTAGTTTCAGTTACCAGTAGCGATTGTTACATTGGCATTAGAATATTCCGTTAAAAACATTCTAATCACATATTTGTGATCTGACATTTTAAAGACTTAATAGATGATAAACCTTGATGTTATTCTGTCATGTGATGTCTCTATGAAATTGACAAAATTCTAAGTGTTGTGTGGATAGTGATTTGCTTAACTAATCAGAACTGTAATCTGGAAGGTTTTGATAACATCTGGATGACTTGAATGACTGGATGTTGTCCTCTTGCTCAAAGAGGTTTATTGCCTTCCTTGAATAGGCAGAAGGCAGCACCACAAGTGTTAGATTCAAACGAAATGGCTTATTTACAAGCTGAAGCAGAACATTTTTGTGACCATATAATTTCACTAATTACCATGTTTACAAAGGGGAACTAAATCTTTTTGTTTAAATTATGAATCTCACATTTTTCATTTAGATTTTTTTGAGAAATATCTTGACCGTTTCTTGGGGGGGGGGGGGGGGGGGGGGGGGGGGGGGGGGGGATTTAAAATTGTAATATCAATGCAAAATGCAGTTTTGTAGTTGTAGATATCTAGCCTTCTCTCCATCTCAATCATACAATCTGGAAGTCTTGTATCATCACTGTAAAGACAGTTTACAATACTGAAGCCCACAGGAGAATACAACCTTGTGGAATGGAGTGAACATTTGAGGGAAAGGTGAGCTGGGGGGCTTGTTTGGAGGGTTGCATGGCTTGCAGTGACTTGTCAGGGGTTCAAAGAAGGGAAGCTACTATGCTACACTAGTTTTAACTGCCGTGTTAGTCTTTGATTTTTATGAGAGGAAGACCATTTTTTTGTTCACTCTAAATGAAAAAAAAAAATAAAGCAAACTATTTAGAAAGTAAGGCACATATTGGTATACAAGGGTATTAATATGCTATATAGAACATCCAATTGTGAACTGTAGAAATGTGCAATAATGTAAACCAGCACTCAAAGGGTATAACGATAACATGATTTTACCACTGGAAGCACTTTATGATCATGGTGAAATATGATTTATTTTATATTTTTAATGACTATCTGGAAAATTGGAGATTTTGCGTTGTGCAATTGTAAATCAGTTCACAGTGCATTTCAGTTTTACCCTGTATCTTGGGGAAGCTGACACAGGATCACTTCAGTGTTTGCATGTTTTTCATTAGTCAGAGAGCTGACGCTGTGACAGAAAGTGCTAGCTCAGTAAATAATGGTTCAAGTAACAGTAATCTGAAGTGATGGCTGATCCGGTCCAAGACCCTTGGAGCTATAGCATGCCAGACGGTCCCCCAAGAGCTGATGGCAGACAAAATACAACAGAAGGTGGCAGACAGCTAGCCAAGAATTTGAGAGGGACGTTATGTCCTGCAGCAAAATGCTTCACCTGGATTTCCTCCTGTGAATTTAAATACATCTACAAATAGACAGCTGTGAATCTCTGTTGGACCAAAGGTGTAAATTAGTGGTGAGTGAACTTGCTTGAAGGGCATTGACTTTTTAAGCTTCTGTTCCTCTAGTAATTATAATGGTTTCTTGTTCCCCAGTTTAAAGCCTGTAGTTAACAGTTCCCCCATAGAATTTGTGTTTGAATGGTGGTCTGACAATCCTTTGAGCCGGGGTCACAAGACACATGAACTGCAGGGCCCCAAGGGCAGGAAGAGAGAGACCACACCCTGCTGGCTTGCACAGGAGATGCCCTGGTGTTGTGTATGTGTGTGTAGCGGGGGGGAAGAGTTATGCCAGCCCACACCCCCTAATAAAACAATCGGCAAGCTGTGAGGGGACCAACGGCCAAAGCAGTTGACCTACAAAACCAGATCCGCGTAGCTGTTTTCTCCCTGCATTACATTACACTGCCATTGGGAGAAGGTTTTATCATGTAAAATAATACCTGCTGAGCAATTGGATCTGGGAGGCTACATCAATACATTGAATGACATAAATAAATTAAACTGGTTTCAACCTCCTGCAACTACAAGCTTATACTGTGGGCAAGCATGCCTACTCAGCTAAAAATGTGACCTCAAATATCTGTGCTATTATCTGTTATTCTCTCTGGCTGCTATGTAGTGTTCAATACAATTTCAATAGTTTGCATGCACACTTTAAAATAGCCCACATCACCCTGCTCCTGACTTTAGCTAAGAACAGCTTTCAGTCAAGTTCACTTTTGAGTTCTATGTGAGTGATTAAATGTCAATATATAAAAAATATATTGTTATGCCTATTATGGTTTATAAATTACATGTAAACATTATATATTCTCACCTGCAAATTACAGTTGCAATTTCTTGCAAATATGTCAGGCTTCTACACTAAACCTGATTAATCTTCCCTATCCCCTGCTGACGAGAGCATATCACTTTCCAGCTGGATACTTACAGATTTGGCACTTAAATTAGAGTAGAAAAACACAGGACAGAGATATAAGAACTACTTTATGACATCTTAGCAAATATACATTGTGTCAGGTTTATGACTGTGACAATCCAATTGACAAGCCAATGGTAATATATTTTAAAATAAAAAAATAATAACTTAAAACCTATTCTTCTCATGAAGCAGTGGCATTTGTCTTGGGTCTCCCGGAATCTCTCAGAGAACATGAATTTGTTCCAAGAATACCCTGCTGTTCTCCACGAAAGCAAACTCCAATCTCATTGGTTGCATGGTTTGAACCTCTACTGTTCCCAGCATAATAGGAAAGCAGAGGTCAAGGGAACAAAGGCCAGATAATGAATGGTTCCATTAGACAGATCACTTTCTTTCCCCTGGCTGTAATCACACAAATCCTGATGCAGAGTGCCTATGCCCTTTCCCTTTGATCCGGTGATGTAATTAACTGGGGATTAGGAGTGAGGTGTCTGGAAATTGTACAGTTGGTTTCCTTTCCCACCATTTACTGCTGAGTCAGAACGGTGCACAAGAGTCCTACAGACCAACACAGGATTGATTTGTGTCCAATAATGGCCAGGTCCCCTCTACCAGACCCTTGATTATCATTGAATGTTAAACATGAAGATGTGCCATATTTGGACTGTTACCCAACAATCTGAACCGCAGATGGATAATGAACCTCTGGTCATAATATACATTGAAATAATTATGTAAAACAAAACTACCCATGTCAATTCCATATTGGTATGCTTTTCACAATTTCTCTTTTTTGATCACAAAAAGAATAATTTCTTGATTTTAGGCTGCCACATTGTATGTATTTATTTTTTATTACCACCTGTTTGTGTGCTCTAAATAACAAAACTAACCACTAAATGGGAAAACCACAACTGTATTTAAGTTTGAAAACTGCAGTACAAGTAAATCTTAATTAATGTGTGACAGTGTAGTATAATGGGTAAAGAACTGGTCTTGTAACCTAAATGTCACTGGTGCGATTCCTGGGTGGGACACTGTCTTTGTACACTTGAGCAAGGTACTTAACCTGCATTGCTTCAGTATATATCTGTATAAATGTAAAAAGTGAAAGTCGCTCTGGATAAGAGCTTCTGCTAAATGTAGCTAATGTAACTCTAAACTACAGAAAGGACACACAGATCAGGGCTTTTGTTGATAAACTGAAGCTGAAACAACCCCTATCCAAAAAGCATAATCATTTTTAAACTCAACTGGAACAGTAAGGGTGTTTTTAGAATAAGGAGGGAAGCCCTGTGAATAATGTGGCAGAACAGTCTGTTTCCCTGTCCCTTCCATGACAATGATCAGTTTTCCTGCTGTTGTCACCAGGCTGGCACTCCATTTACATGAGAATTCTTACATTCCCCCTGCACTGGAGCCACTTGCAAGGGAGGAAAAAAAGTGCAAAGTTTTCAGTGGGGTAGCTGATTGTACAAGTCTTTCTCTCTGTGCTAATCCCAAGCACTCTCAAAGAGACGGTTCCCATGACTGTTGAGCAGGGCAGATGGAGGCTAATCGGCAATCGGTTCTTCAGCTACAGCAATCAGTCTATTCAAATTCCACTACAAACTCCACTTTTTCCCTTTGTCCCCATCAATAATACATTCATTGAAGTGGTTCATGAATATTGTTGGGTGTACAAGTCACAAAAGCACACAGATCAGAATGGTAATACGTTTTATTTATTGAATATTAAATTCGTTAGGATCATATGAAAATAGTTGACGGTAGCAACTCGCATTTAAAATGTGATTTATAACATTACAGAAATATTAAGCAGATGCAAAACCTACAGGATGGCCCTTGTCTTCAAGCTAGCCACAAAAAGCAGAAAGAATGTTTACATTTACAAGAGGATCAAGGGGAGAGCAGGAGGTCATGCCAGAGCTGTCTCCCAATATCATAGATGGACGAAAGCCAAGGTGAAATAAGAGAGCAGTGTCATTTCACACTGGAAGCAAGGCCACAAACCATCTTGTACAACATTCTTTTTAATGTATAGTTTAATTTTATTGTTTATGGCATAAAAGGTAATAGACTACAGCCTCTCAGTTATCACATACCTGTGTGTGTATGTGTGTGTGTGTGTGTGTGCACACATGCTCATTCACCTCAAGGTTTAAACAGTTCAGCTCACAACAATGATCATCATAACTGTTTTTATAAACATCCATAGGCAAATTCTATGAATAAATGCTGAAGAGTGTGCAAAGCATGATCATTATGTCATCTATGTTGCTTTAAGTAAAACCATCCATCCATACATCTATTATCTATACCCGCTTATCCTGAGCAGGGTCACGGGGGGTGCTGGAGCCTATCCCAGCTTACATTGGGCGAGAGGCAGGAATACACCCTGGACAGGCCGTCAATCCAAATAAATGTAAATAAAGAATGATGGTGACCGAAGGTAATTATGTTACTCAATGGAAAATGGCCAAAACCTGGAGAAGGAACTGTAGACAAGAAAAACCCTAAAATATCTTCTTTGCATCAATTGTGTGAAACAGAAAAACAACAACAAAGAAGAAATGTCTTAAAAGATGAAAAAGGACAGAGTTGGTCTCCCACAACCCTAAGTTTTATAACAGGAGGGAAGCGGAGAGAGCTGGAGAGAGACCATAGAGAAAGGTGACAGCATCTCTGGGCTGGTCTGTGTGATGGAATTCTCTGACTGGCTGGCCTCCAGCCACGGTCTCATTGTCAAGGTGATGACCGCTCCATCAGAGAGGGTTTCTATTCTGTCTGCGCCCATGAAGGCAACCCTGCTGGCAGCTGCCGGCTGAATGGGAGGCCGTGTGTGTGCGCGAGTGTGAAAAAGTCTTTGTCCCTCTCTATACCAAGGGCGGCAGGGCTCCCACGGGCTCAATCCCCCGCACCAGCGCAAAAGTAAACAGCGCGTTCGCGGGGCCATTGTCGAGTGCGAGGCAGAAAAATGCTGGCCCTAGTCTGCTTGCAGTCTGGCGCGAAGGACTAAGACGGGGGCAAACCAGGCTCTGTGGGCCTTTGTTTTCTTCGTATTGTCAGAAGACAAAAGTCATCAAATCCAATAACAAATTCAGTACGTGCATGGCTTCCTTTCAAAGATATGGAACCTCCTTCTCTCCCAGGTTGTAAAACAAAAAGCAGAAAGCAAAAAGTGGGAAGTTGTTGTTACTTGATTTTAAATAAATGTGTTTTTATTTTTTGTTCACTTGTTAGTACTTATGGATTTTGCCTTGTTTTAAACCTATTTCAAAACCCAAAAGAGTTATCACTGTTGGTTTTGGTTCCACTATGGTCCCACACATCTACAGTTCAAGAACATGGAACACAAAGAAGTGGTCTAGAGCACTTCCTTTTGATTATGATGCTAGACAATTGGTGCAATAAATAGTCCTTAACTGCCCCTTTATGTTTCACGACAGCTTTTGGCCTTGCTTTCAATGAACCTATTTAAGAGGAAATATATATGAACAGGATTTTGAATGGCAACAATGAAAGTATATCATTCTTTGCAAGCTTGGCAGATGCACAAATTCACACCAACTTTCATATAGTCCATTCATAAATCTGGCTCTTTTAAAAAAATAAACTTTAATCATCTTACGCTTAGTAGAAAACTAACGCAAGTTTCAGGTTTTCCTTCACAATCATACTGTAAGATGTAATTTTGGGTGGTCACCAAGATGTCAAACTCACCAAAGAAATAACTCTTAATTGAATATAATCACAAGTCTAAGATTTTTTTTTTATTTTTTTTTGATTGAATTCAAGACATTATCTGCATCTTCTGCACAGTGAAATGTCTGGTGCTAATTCAACTCTAGCTAGAATATATATGAGTCCAGTTGGGACCATATGCACTTAATAAGAGTCAATTTAATGCTGAATGTGTTACTGGGCAGACAAGCTTTGGGCAAGTACACAATCAATATATTTTCCTACAATTAACATTTTACATAATTCTTACTTTTAGTTCAGTGACATTCAGGAAAGCAGATGGGCGGTATTGATTGGCTGTGGGGGACACCTGCCCCTCCTCCTGAGGAATGACAGCTGATAAGGTTTATCTTGAGCAGTCCTGGAATTACCAAGAAGAGGTTTATATTACATTTAAATCAGAGGAAAAAAGATACTTCCATTTGGCCTTTACTATCTCTAAATGAAGAGAGAAACAATGCAGGTTCCTCCCAAGCCTGGGTTCTCAAGAGAGCCAATGCCAGAGATATTCCAGGTTACAAATATCAGTGATGACATGATATCAGGTTGTAATGACCAGCATGAATCGCAGAAATACTGGTGTTTTGTGTATGTGTGCATGTGAGTGTACACACGTGTGTGTTTGTCATACTGAGTAGATGTGGATCCATGCTGCAATGGTGAAGCGTGTGTGAAGAGATAAAAGCATCATAATAACACAAGGATACACATACACTAATGACGACATATAGACAAGTACCAACATACAAAAAAATAAAATAAAAAATAGACAAAAAGCAGCAAGGTCTGGTTTAAAGCACATAAGATACCATGTACCAAGTACCATGCTGCATTACATTTATTGCATTCAGTGGAGTAAAAAAATATATTTGCATCTTCTTAGAGTGGGTAGCAGAGAGAGACAGAAAGAGAGAGAGAGAGAGTGAAGGGAATGCAGTGTATCTAGAAAGAGCCAGTGGGTGACATATCTTTATCACGGTACAGCTGGCTATTAATGTATAATTTATCAACTGATATTACTGCTTTCTTTCCTTCCCTTCAGATTTGCTTTCTGATTGCAAATAGTTTTTTTATGTCTATCCAATATTTCTCTAGGGAATTGGTCATTGAAGCCATAATCTGTTACTTTCAGTTCTTTGCCTTTACTATGATCTATCACTTCGTACTTGTAATGTACAAACTTTGAAACCCCCCTGCCCCTTTGAATTCCCCCCCCCCCCCCCCCCCCCCTTATCTGATGTACTGGTGGAAGGTAATGTCTTTATCATAACCTTTTTCACATATGATGGGGTCTCCAGGATGCATCTGAGCCTGAGTTGGGATTCCTGGATCAAAAAGGTCTGAAAACCCCATGCTCTAAAATCAAATCTCCATGTAGTAGAATAACACGTTTGGCTTTTTAACGTCCTGGTCACAGGGAATAAATTCCACGGTCTAATGGCTGGTTGCTGTGTCTTGGCCAATGCCAGAGTGAGTGCCAGTTGAGACCACCTGTGTTGTTTTAAGATAGGGCTCTCCTTTGTCTTAGTTTCCTCAGTACAGAAAAACACATCACATGCTCAGCCTCAAGTATAATATTTTGGAAGCACTGAGTAATGGTCAAGTGTGTTTGTCTTGCCCAGCCAAGAGCTCATACCGATTGTGCTGGCACAGTGAGGTACAGTAGCAGAAAGAAGCTTACATTCTACTCCATTTTCACATTCTCAGTCTTCGTTTTAACATGGTTTAGTGCAAGTTTAAATCAATGTAAGCAAATTATCAAAAGCTGTCCTCTATAAAAAAAGGCCTCTAAATAGCTTCCATGAACATTATACACATTTGCAATACATTCAAATCACATGAAACAAACTGTCACAATGTTCTCAGATTCCCAGAGAGCTATAGTTTGTTTTCTAGTATCATTTCAAGATTTCTGGAAAATGAGGAAGGTGACACTGTGTTGCCATCTAGGGTGAAGGACAGGTTCAGCAAGGGGGAGGACTGAGCTGTGTCTGGGCTTTAGCCAAATTAAGATAAAATGGATTATTTTTGAGCCAGCTTGAGATGTCTTGTAGGCATGCCAGGATGTGTGCTGAGACTAATGTTATGGTAGGGAGAGGTGTATCATCAGCAGGAATGATAAGACAGATCATGGGAGGAGATGACAGAGCCAAGAGACTTGGGGTGGGTTTCAACTGCTTATTCTTTCACATCCTTGCTTCCTTTCCTTGCCTAGCCTTTTCTAGTATGGAAGGCCAAACGGGTCAAAAATACATGAAACTGAAGTCTTGAATCATGCGTTTTCAACGTGGACTCATTCCACCCGATGAAAGTTTCTGATTTCTCGAAACTGAACCCATTCCCCCAAACAACCTTGCAAACTGGAAGGAGCAACAGCTGAGGTAGGCAGCAAAATCATTGACAGCTGTTCCACAAATCCCCAAGGTAGTCAGGGAAGACAGCAGGCATTGATACTCAGTCATGTCAAAAGCTGAAGAAAGGTCAAGGAGAATTAGAGCAGAGGAGATAGAAGCTCCTCACTGACTGCACATAGGGCAGTCTCGGTTGAAATGTCACAGGCTGTATGCTGAAATTTTTTCCAAGGTGCATGTGCTCCTAAGTTGACATATTTAGAAGCTCACAAATGCATCCCAATTAGATGTGATCCAAAATGATTTTACAGTTAATACATATGAATTTTCAGGAGCACGTGCTCCTAAAATAGGAGCACTGTAGAGCCCTGGGTCAGAGAATTTGTCTGTAGTTCTTTGCTGTTGTTTGTGTGATGCAGTTTCTGCTCATTATATAATTTAGGTATTTTTTTGTAGATTGTTCAATAGGGTAGTTAACATGTTGTCAATTGAATCTGCACTTTTTACATTTGATATCTCTCTTGGGGCTATATTTTCCTCCTCTTTGGAAGTACTGCGCTTATTTGCATTTATAAGTTATCTAGGTAAGTGCATCTGCAAGATTCCAGTAAAGTATCTAAACAGTAAAGAGGCCATTTATAATGCAAGCTACCAGCTGTTATTCAAGGAGTTGTATAAGCCATATTACCTGTGGTAGCCTATATTCAGTAGTAGCTCGCTAATGGTAGTGAAGATCTGTACACTAAAGCCTGTTTCAGATCCCTCTATGTCTGCCTCAGTGGTCTCTTTTTATGGTGTAGATGCCTGAAGCAAGCTTCTCTCTTCTGCTTCTCCATTGAATAGTGTCAGTTGTCAGGCAGGATTCATAATCTTTTCAGATTATAGTGGGCATTCCGTTAGCCTGCTACAGGAAACAAAGGTCAATTTACTCCATACTGTGGTGTTTCCCCCTTTTGGTCAAACCCAAACAAGGTGAGTGAAGTGCTCAATACAACTATGGATATTACTTTCAAAGCTGAAAAGCTGTCATGTTGGATCTAACAACATTCTGATCTATGAGATATGATGTATGTGGATCACGTTCAGCTCATCCTAAAATCTTCCTCAAAAATAACTGTTTTCAAGCAGAGGGAGAAAACTGACAGGATCCTGCTGGCTTCCATATGTTTAAGCATCTTTCCTGGGGAGTAACGGAGAACTGTAGGGGTACTGGCCTCAGACATTAATCACAATAAATTAAAGCCAGAGTCCTTTGCCCATCTGGTGTCCCTCTGAAAGGGATCGGTCAGTCAGAGCTGCCCCCGAGGGCAGCTCATTCATCACTAGCCCTCTGTGATGGGGTCATCAGGGCATGAACCTTGGAATCTCTGTTGTAGATGGAAGTGCAACATTTGTTTTTCTCCTGTTGATATAAAAATTGCGATACCTTATCGAACAGATGCTATGGTTTCGCAAGGCTGCAGGAATAATTGAATAGCACGGCAATACAGATAGAACAGTATTATGCCAGCTTCAATCTGGTCTGAATATATTAAACAACAATGTCAACTGACTGCAGCAATTCCAGATGAGTGCAAGCTTTTTATGCATTCAAACCGTAAGAGGGCTACGCTGAATATAAACAAAAGCTTAAGATATCAGGCACTCAATCAGCCACTGATACTTTATCTAGCTTTCTTCACCCTACCCTATGGAGGCCAATCAATCATACAGAATAAAGCATGCACGTAAGATGTAATCGGTAAAGTGTTTAAAAAGCCCTTACAAACTTGCCAACTTACATTGATGTCTCACACTTTTAATCACTTTCTTGATCCCTGTGGTTAATCTTTCTTTGCACTCCCCTGACAAGCTCCCCACATGCACAACCATCTGTAATAAAGCCATTTTAACCCTTAAAACCCAGGCCTGTTTGGAAGAATCTCCTCCAGTCTTAAATCAACCCCATTATTTCCAGAACTACATACAGTACAGACATGGTTCAAAGTTTGAAATTAAGAGCACATTTGTACCAAAATGACTAAATCCCCTGATCTTACTGAAGTCTCACTCAGTAACCATACAAGACATATTTATTTTGAAAAAAACAACAACAAAGAAATCCAAATAGGTCAATAATCCCATCTACTTGTTAATTTTGTAACACAAAATCTTCACCTTTGCCTTGTGGAAACACCTGATGCTAACTACACATATACATGACAAATTTACAACAACACTTAACCCATTTTCTGGGTTAATACAAGAGAAAATGGTTTGCAGATAATCTTTTCCATCAGAGGATAAATCAATAGTGCTCTTTGAAATTTACCCAAATTGTTGTTGCACATATTTTGTGGGGCAATCACTGGTGTGGAAACGGATAATTTTCCGTGACGATGAAGCTACAAGCAGTATAATTAACAAAGGTTGTTCTTTTATGTCATTTATTAATAGATTAATTCAAAGTTTAACCTGAACATGTATTATGAATAATTTCATTTTTAAGGCTGCCTACATATCAGGTCTTGACAATAATATGGCTGATGCTTTATCATGTTTTAATGTTCATTTTTGTTTTGTTTTAAATTTTTGCATTAGGTGGCATGGTGGTGCAGTGGGTAGCTGGATGGTGCAGTGCATAGCTCTGCAATACCTTATACTAACATACCTAGAATATCTTAGAGAGCATAATTTCTTGCCAGGTTGCTAAATAGATAAGGGACATTAGAAGCAATTTAGTAGCTGGCTAGTTATATTCATTACAAATTTGCTAGTGTGACAGTTAGCTGGTCTAGCCCTGGGGTTCCCCCAGCTGGATCCAGGTGTTCGATGTGTTCCATATCAAGCACACCTGATGCAAATAACCAAGGTTTACACCTTCATTGTGTCACTTCCTTTTTCAAGAGGTCAGTTGCTGAAGTATATAGAAGTCTGGTAAGTTTCCGTTACCTGGATTTAATCCGGAAAAATTGTGCAGGCTGCATTGGGAAATGATGTGTGGTATTGACCTTACGTATGGGCATGTACTATCCTCAATTAGTGGAATATATATGGTTGATTTTTTTTTTAATGAAATGCAGATTGAAGTTTATGAACAGCGTGTAAAAGATATTATATCGGGTGGCTTTTAAAACAGTGGTTAATTGTAGCCCTGTCTATGCAGAGAATAGCACTGAGTTGGGTTTTAGCCCAGTTAGTATGGAAACAGCTATTCCTCAGTGGATCTGACTGCAGAAGGCTAAACACTGTAGACCACTGTCATCTGGATGCAGCAGGAGTACAGTCTGCATGCAAATCACTCTGCTCTTGTCTACTCAACTCCCAGCATTCATTGGGGATGAGAGCACACAGCACTTCTGTTCACCTTCCCTGTCAAATAGAAGTTATACAAGAGAGAGAACATAATACAATCTCTTTACAGATGGGAGGTCTAGCTAAGGCTAAGTTTATGACTAAGCCTTGTAGGAAAAAGCAGATGTAAACTACGCCGTCAAATAACTGTATTGTGTGACTTCTGAAAGGCAACACAATGTGTTTATTTGGTTTTTGAATCTGTTACAGTTCATACATAAACCTAGTAACTACTTTATGTATATTATGTAACAAAGAAAAGCAGTCAGTCAATATTATCACCCTAACAGCATTGGCATCTTACTTGTTAATAATGAAAATAATTATTCTCTCATATTGCCAACAGTTCCATTCTGGTCTCATCCCAAGTGAGAAATTGTCTCAGTTATGAACATTTTGATTTTCTGTACACAAAATCTTTTTGTTTACCCAGTATTGATCCCTCAATCCTAATTCCCCCTCAGAACTCACTGCAAGACAATGAATTGTGGAGACCAGGAATGTGGTCCCAATGTCAATATTACACTTCATCGTTTCAGATGAAGTGTCATTTCTGTCACAGAATTAGATAGAAGTGTAAACCCGTCATCTGTTTCAATAGACTCTGTACATTGATTTGATCATTACTGTAAAACAGAAGATAATTTGTTCCAACTGCAAATGTTCAAGGTTGCACTTTACATTTGGTGTGTATGAGCGATATTGAACATACAGCATCTTAAAAGGATGGTCCATCAATGGAGTGATTTTGCTTTATCATAGCAATGTAATCTTATGTGACATTGACTAGGTGACTGATAGGCGTGCAATACATCTCTCTCTCTCTCTTTTTCTCTCTGTTTCATTTATGCGCGTGTGTGTGTGCATGTGCTTGTGTCTTCACAGGCACACTACATATGACAATAACTTGTAGTACTTCAACAATTATCAAGTGACATACGTCACTAAAACAAATACAATGGGTAGTTATTCTGAGGATGCTTTGAATGGCCCTGTTGTTTCCATTACACGTGATTATCAGCAACAGGATGTAATATTGACGCAGCCAAACAAATAGCACGTGCTTGTAGCACCAATATGCTGTTATAACGATAAAAGGCTTATGTGACTCACCACAGATTACGGACTGGGTTCAATAGAGGGTGGGTACATAAGTTTTCTAGGGTGAATAACTGGTGGTTATAGTGGTTTTGGTATCATTTTACCAAAATGAGACATGGCCAAGAATAAATTATTATTGGATATCCCACGTGCTTTGTAGAGTTTGTCTCATATTAAACATAGTTTTTTTTTTGTTTTTTGTTTTTCTCTGATCAACCTAACAATGGAAGATTGCCACTTTTCCCTTTTCAACAAGGGCTCCTCTCCCTTTGGGGTTTGAGTTTAAGAGACATTATTAGCACAGTGACTCATAAATGCCCCACAAAATATAGGAAATATGTCAAATATCATTGTGAGGTCCACATGAGTTCATAGAGGCTACAAAATCAATTCATGTTTATACTGAGCACTAAATTAAGAACAAAAAATTATTAAATCTTAAAAATCGGAACACTTGGAAACATATGGTGGTAACAGGTTATAATACACCACTGGTGATACCTCATAATTTTAATTATTAACTAATTTATCATATAATTCATATTATATGATTTAAATTTAAAAAAAAAACATTGATAATGACATCTTGTTTGATGCATATTTATCACATTACCCATTATGACATGGTGTGTTGGGCTTTATTGACCATTCACAGACAGACACATAGGCCTGTTTTAAGTTAAAAGTGCTTCTGTGTAAACACCATTACTAGCTCTCTTTTTTTCTCAGTAAATACTAGCAGTTGTCATCTTTGTTCTACCAATGTTTGTTTTTTTATGTTCCCCAGGTGTGTACAGACTTAAGTAAAACTGGTTTTACTTTCCTATTGTGCAGCATGAGATTGTAATAATTTACATAATCATCTTAAAATAGTCATGTTTCTTTTTCATGGATGTTTTTAAAGATATGGTACAAGGCAATGTGTCACAGGAATATCATAGCTTTTTATTGTTAGTTGCCATTTTTATAAAAAAGTTACTCGAGCATGTTCCTCTCTTTCTTCTTTCTGCTATTATGTTGTGTGTTGTGTTGGTACAGTGATTATTAGTGAACATTTATGCATGTACTGCTGCCACATTGGCCAGGTCTCTCAAAAAATAAATTTCTTACCTCAATGAGACTTCTTGATTAAACAAAGGAAAAATAAATTAATAAACAAACAAATAAATAAATAAGTAGTACACGTTCCTATGATACAACGGTTGTGACTGGTGTAGTTTTATCTCTTTCTCATTAATTCTGTAATATGTACACATGCATACATGCACAGACTAATATGTTCTAAATGATTGCCATTCTAAACATGTCTGCTTTTTGAGTCAAGGTTTTCCTGCACCCTTTTCCTTTTCTTTGAAGTAGGTTCAGCAGAAAGCGATTCATTTTTTCCACACTGTTCCAACAATTGCTTTTGTCCTTGCCCTCTCCTTTCACCAGTCTGGAATAAAACAAAGCTTTCCTGGTTTCACAAATGAGCTGAAATACATACATTGATCACTTCTGTATGACTGTGCAATGGGTGTTGTTTTTCATCCATATTAACATAATTTATAAAATAAAACATGCATATGATCAATCGAAATCTCAGCAGGTTCCTCATTAATCAACAGTTAGTCATATTTCTAAGACGAGGTGATAATGGTTTAATTGACAGGGTTCTTTCAGAGAGTTGAGATATCTGCGATTCCAGAAATAGCAGTACCATCCATTTATAGATCAAACAAATTGGGTTCCTTTGAGCTTTCCCTTAGTTTCAGATATGAAAGGGCTCAGATAAATACTTTTTGAAGTCATCTGAAACTCAATGCCGTACATTCTACAAAAGATCTAAGCAGAACTTGTAACCTCATTAGCCATATTTCTCTCTCACTGTGATAATCACAATAAGCTTTTGTCTTCTCGCTCTTTGATGCATGACAGCTGGGTTCTGCTCCTACACATACAAGATTCTGAAGCAGTTTGAAGAGAGAATCGACTCACTGAGTCATTTTGCACTAATTCAGGCAATAATAGTAATGAGTTTGACAATGCATTGGTCTTCTTAATGCCATTTATGTCCAGAAATGAGCCAGTATTTTTGTTGTTGTTGCTGCTGTTGATGTTGTTCGTTGCTGTTGTTACTACTGCTATTGTTATTGCTGCTGCTGCTGTTAAATCAAAATTGAACTGTAGTGTGCTATTTTACATTTGGATTCTTCATTGCAAGGTTGGTCAAATAAATAACTCTATTACAGTGGCTATGATCAATGAAATAATTAGGATCAAAAGAATGGAATGGAAAAATTCAAGCATTCTGCTTTAATACCAGTCTGGAAATGAGATGCTGTTGAACAGCTAAGCTTCCTTTGGTGTTTGCTTTCAGTACAGTCAATACAATACAGATATGGGAATTCAAAATCAAATCAAAAATGAAGAAAAAATGTCTTCTCCACACCCATACTACAAGAAACTAAAGGATCATATGTTAAAAATGTCTCTAATGCAGATATTAATTGGAGCTATGTATTAATGAAATATTTATACACAGAAAGAGAGCCCTGGCCCAGAAACCGTCTTTATCAGAGGGATGGGGGCAGTACCTCCCCCTTCCCCCCACAAGCCCTGCAGCAGTGCACCAAGCAGGCGGCAGCTTTGTTTACTCGCGCCCAAATCTCTCTGGAAGTGGGGCGTCTGCAAAGCACGGCCCAGTTGCTCTCAGCAACACAATGGCCTGGCAGGTAATTGAAAAGCTTTGAATAGAAGGAAAGAGAACAGTGCTGGGACAGGAAGACAATCAAACCAGAGGAAACGTTACGTAACGAGAGTCGACCCCCTCTCCCCGCAGAAAGGCTCCTCCGCCACGGGGGCCATGTCTCGCGCTTCTGACACGGCACCTCTCCACAAACAAACACGCGCGGGGCCCCGCGGCTCTGGCCAGGGAAGCAAAGGTGACCACGCCCTACATCCTCTCCCGCTGCTCACCTCACCTGCTCACCCGCTCTGATTTTACAGCAGTTTTTGGCACTACGTCGAATTTACTGAAACATGAAATACATCATTGTGTGCTGACTGCCTGGCTTTCTATTTCACCAAAATGGCTTATACAAATGCTGTAAATCAGGGCTACTTTCACAACATTTGGCTAATTTATACAGTTGAATAGTTACCGAAGATGGGTCGTGGTCTTGGCAGGCCGGACTTCTCCCAAGTAACCTCATATCTCAGTTATTTTAATTAATTTTTAATCTTATTACTGTCATATTTTAATTTTGTGGAGGACATTGATAAGGCTACAAAGGGCATGTTGTGTCACTTTGAACAGTTGCCAAGGGGCTGTGCACTTTGTTGCTTAAATATATTTTTGAAGTTTATTTAAAATATTTATATAGTATAGTTCATGAAAGATTAAAGTAAACGGTTGGTATGCAGACAAAAATGAAAATGCACTCATTAAGAATTATTCTACTACTGGAACATTGACAATGTCCTTTTTGTAAGGGCTCTGAAAAATATTTAATCCTCTGAAGAATGTTGTCGTTGGTGTCACTCAACCTTAAACGAGAGTGTTATCTGAGTTCATTCCTTTCGGAGTAACACTCACAATGGGAGCCTCCAGTGAGCCAGAAAATGATGCGGGTTCTGCCATAATTTTGCAAAGTGCTTTTCCACATGAACAGGTGCTTCCTTGGCAGGACGTCACTCGGCTTGCTGGCTCTGCTGCATGGACAGTGTAAACAAATCACACTTTCTGAAGGATGAGTAGCGGTCATGAGGGGAAAATGCGCCGACACATGGATGAAAAGTATATTCTCACTTTCCTCTGGTCACATATACAGTGTACTGTTGAGCACAACAATCTGGTATGCGGTTTAATCATTTCAATAAATACACAAATATTTCAGGATTCCCACGTGGCTCTCGTATGATTCATCTATTTGGTATTATTGCATAGATAAAGAATGAAATGAAGGAAAAATACAATGAAAACACACAAAATACCAGAATATAGATTCAACATGGGTGAAGATTAAGAGACAATAGTTACTGCGCATGATTTTGCTCGCTTTGAAAAATGGTGACGCTCTCCAGTTCTTTAATGGTTTGATCCATGTCTGGCTGGAGGGAAAACATTTGATTCCTTATCTGAAAAGCTTATGTCAATTTTGGGGTTCCACAGGGATCTATACATGGCCCACTGTTCTCTGTACATGCTTCCCCATGAAATCTCAATCAACTCCTTGTAAAAAGTTTTTTGAGAGGCATAATACTGGAATTTTTCTGAAATGTCACACCTTTGTTACTAGTCTATTACAGTCCTGTAATATCTGGTGCTCCATAACGAAAGAAAAAACTAATAGAGCTCAATAAACAAATAGATATGTATGTACAGTGCGTACATACTGTAATGCAGGAGTAGTGTAGTGTACTGAATTTATTTCATGTCCATCTCTGTCTCTCAGTTATATATATTCTTACATAAAACGTTATATATTACTGAAAACATTAAACTATATAAATCTGTTTAACTATTTGAAGACTAATTAATAAGTTAAATTTAGATTTTTGTGGAGGACATATGGCATCACTAATGGTGCCATGTAAAACCATTTAGAAGTAAATAAATAGCACCCTATATGATTCTATAGCAAGAACCTATAAAGAGGAACCTTTTTATATGTATCAAAGGATGGAACCATTTAAGGTGCCATATGGAACATTTTTTCTTAGAGTATATTTTTTGTATTTTATCAAAGGAGAAAATAATTTTAGAGGCCTGCTGTTACAATAAAACCTCATACCATCAATGAATGTAGTGAAACTATGCTGGGTGGCAGTGCACTGTCAACCTCTAGGACTAAGATTTCGGTCAAGCATAATTCACAGAGCGAGAAGGGCAGTCTGGAATCATTTGATGTTAACTGAACTATGATATGTTTCAATACACACAGCTGAGAAGGAAGAATTATATTTGGAGTAAATAATTTGTGCACTTCAGGATATGGGTGGTGAAGCCAAAGCTGACATATGAGGTTGGATCTGAAATGAGTCTGCACGTGACTCTGGTTATGTTAATCCAGGCACAAGACTCAAAATAGTTCTTATCTCGTAGGAGGTGCTTAGTTATTGGCGCGGTCATTTAACTGAACATTTAATGATTATGCACTCAACCAGAATGTAAAGAACTTTATTGTGTAAATCAACCTGGGCCTGAGTAGGAATATAGGTCTGGTGATGTTCTCAGACAATATGGCTTTCTGGTTTATCAAATTCTATCAATACTGGTATATCAAAAAAGAGGCTCAGGGAAGCAGAATCACAATTAGCTGCACAATACACAATATTTATACTATAATTATTATTTATAGTGAGGCGTTACACTAAAGCTTTCTAATTATGTCAATCGCAGTTTGAGGCTGATTTTTTTTTAAGTAGCTCCAACACTAATGGTGCATTGCTTCAAGGCTACTCTTTTGCGGTATAATGCTAATGGCCACCGACAAAAATGACATTACTACCATTCTCTATTCATCAGTCTCTACACTAATAAATTAAAAGGGATTGGCTTGTTCGGTTAGTGTATATTTCTGTTGTGCAGCTTCTCAGCAGGTGGGCAACCCTCTTTCATGTACTCAGCCAGCCAGAGACAAGTGAGCTTTGGCAGCCCGGAGAAGTAGGTCAACCCTCTGCAGCAAGGCTTTCCTGTCTGCATTCAGACTGAGTATAAAGTCTGGGGAAAGTGTCTTTCTTTGCATACCAATAAAAATGCAGGACAGTTTATCCTTCTGGCCTGGGCCAATATCACTATCACAAAGAGCTTTTTTAAAAGGAGTGCTGATGGACATGTTTCTGAATGATGTGAATATAATAAAACTTGTTCTGAAGTCATACACACCCTTGTGTGCATTGAGTATTTCCCTTGAACCTGAGGCCATTGAGATAGAGTACTCTAATCCAATGCTCAAGGGAGCACAGAAACAGGTCACTATGTAGGTTCATTTACCCAGCCCCGTTGGCCCATTTTCTGTTCATAATATACTTATGTGATACTGTGCTATATGAATACCCTGGCGAGATATTTTACTTCAGGGAGCCTGCACCCTGTCCTCTATGTTCTGATGGATGGCAGGAGCTCTCTCCCGAAATAAAAGAGTAAATTATTGATAAGAACATTGTGACATGTCAGAATATCATTTCCTGTTAATCCAATTATTGCACAGATGTAGATTCATGGACATTTAGGATTCACTGTGTGGCTGCTGACATTGACAAATGTAGCACTGTCCGTACGCTGTAAAAAATCCAAACTTACTGAGACCCTTCTCAAAGTGCACAGAAGCTAAAAAGTCACATTTCTTTCACTGGCTGGATATTTACTCTAGAAATGTACTCTTTATATTATATAAAAAGGAAATTTTAGTTTTAAGAAATTCTTGAACACAATAAGTTAATAATTCTGGTGCAAGGAAGTGTCAAGAAAACATACTTTACCCACACCAGTTCAGGGTGGTCACCCGGTGTGTGAACAGTCTCATTAATCCTCTCTCATTATGTTCTGGGCTTTAAATCTGATATATGGACAAGACTGTTTACATTAAGAGTACTGGCAATGACCCCAAATGCGTTACAGTTCAACACACAAAGACAAAGTTTGCTTGTTTTCATTTCTTGAGCTTACTCCCAATTAAAGGCTCATAAAACACTTCCATGGCCAAACTGCAGTTATAATTGAATGTCTGCGTTAAAGCTCTGCCCAAGATAACCTTAATAATGCCCATGGAAGCATACCAGTTATACTGTTTCCTGGTATAGTTCTCTCTGTCAGCCATGTTTGGACAAGATAAGCACATTCCTGACCCTGATGTCCTGTGAAATTCTGGATGGAAGAGGAGGAAACATTGATGACTTGGGGTATGTCTGGTCAAAATCCATTCTCACCTTGAGCAAACAGAACCTCCACTCTTTCAGTGATGAAATTTTCAATCCATCAAGCAAAAATATTTTTTGAATGCAGCTAAAATAGCGCTTTTACTTCACACACATACATTTCTATAGTGAGAATATAGCATTTTTATTTTAAAGGAAAATTTATATGAACAAAACCGGAATTTTCCTGTACACATCAGACATTTTTTATGAACTCTACTTGTATTTCCATGGAAATAAACCACTGTGCATTTGGAAGGATCATATGGTAAGGCACTCTTCATTAAATGCAGCATGGAGAAATATACACAATATGTAGGTTTAGTGCTTCTCTGAAGAAATGTCTGGTTATATACGTTGCATTCACACAAGTCTTTATGTCAACCTATAGTACATACTTTTTGATTGATTCAGTCACATAGACATTATTTGACTATCCACTGACTCAGCTCTGAGCAAAATATATTTTTCTTATGGCTGGGCAAAACAAGTTTATAACTGTTAACGAAAAAACACATGCACACATGTGACGGCTTAAAAATGATCCCTTTAGTGTACACAGTCTTTCATAGTACTTAAGCAGGATATAAACCATGTGACAAAGACTTTCAGGGTTGTATGTACACTCCCCCTTCCCCTCATTGACTCCTGCTTTTAAACTTTTTGAAAAAAAAAACTTGCAATGGGCTTATTCCCTTTGTGAGAGCCTTTACCCTCTGATGCAGGGAAGAAGAAAGGGAATGCGTATGAACTTTGAAAACCCATGCCTAGATGTCTGAACTTTGAAGATCATCTATTGAGGGAAATCAATGAGACAGGAGCAAGCAACCCAGAAGAAATCAAAACCTGAACCCAAAAACACTTAACAGTATTTTACTCTGAGAAGACAAGCATAAAGCAGTTGTGACCATCTTCAAATTCAGAACAAGACCTCAACCTGTACAGGATCAAAACTCTGGCACAGAGTTGTTTAGAATGATTTAAATATGTCTGTGCTCAGGGCGATGTCTGATCTACGTCAAAACATTTCCTTGCAGTGGCAGAAACAGCCTTGGTGCACAATGTTTCAAATCTTGCGCTAAGCAGTTTTGGTTTGCATAAGAAATTTTAAAAAAGACAAGAATATAATTTTAAATATTAAATATTTCCCAATTTCCCATTACATGGACAGTACAATCTCCTGCTTGACAACCTTAATTCTTATTTTCTTTGAAGCATTTGGGATAGACAAATCTACTGTATCATTATGTATCTACTATAGCTTCAAGGTGGCTAGTCTAAGGACAGTATCTGTCATCTGTGATTCTGCCATAGGGCTAAGATGGTGAGTGAATACAGTGTGCATACAGTATTCATCTGTCAGTGCTGTCTAAAAAACCTAAATTTCCAATCATGTGATTTCCTGGCTGCCAATTATTTTAAAGCACAACATCTGCAGAACTGAATGTATTTTTGTCATGCATCATTATTTAATTGTCCTACTTTTAACATATTTTGCACCTATTCCATTCTTCTCAAAGACATCTTATATGAGATAAGGACATATTTAATCATACACATCTGTTTTGACATCTCTGTCAAAACTAAATCTGTGGTCTGGGTTATTGGTGGTCTCTTAATTTAAAAAACCCTCTAATCCAAAGTTCTGTTTGTAACCTTAGCATTATAAACAGTGCCACAGGGTTTGTCTCACTTAAGGGAATGTATGTTTTGGCAGAGAACATTTTCTAATGGAACTTTTCATTGGGGCCCCTGGCAACGTCTGCAGTTAAGATAGTTCAAGAGTAGGTATTCAGCAGGGAGCATAGTGTTGCATAACTAGCATGCTTCATGGTGAAGGACATTATCTTACATAATGCCAGTGAGCTAGTGTCTGACCAGGGAACCTCTCCTCAGGCTAAAAAAAAGCATAAATGGAAACCCTCTGCTATAATCAAATAGAAAAACTAAGACAAAAACAACCCCAGAGAATGAAAGCTATTAAGACAGGAAAAGGCCCACAGGTCTACACATGGATCAGCTTGTTTTAGACACAGAGAAACTCTGCAATCTGAGCAACTATCAATCTTTTAGCCAGACTGAAAACTCATCAAGACATTGACAATTGCTATTTGAACTATCACCTCAATGTTATGCTTTCAACCGCTCGGTCTTACCTTGCTGTGCACTCTGACCTGCGCTCAGGTGTCCGGCTGCTGGAAGTCAGGCTTGTAAGTAGTAAGTAGGCTTCTGTAATTTGTGTATGCAACAGTAGTTGCATACACAAATTCTCCTCAAACCCCTCTTATTTGTTATCAAAGGTTACAAACACTGGGAAGTGTGAAGTCAGGGAACTCATGTCTTTCCAACAGCCTCACACATAAACACTCATAAACATACACACAAACTGTTACAACCTGGTCTAAGGTCAGACCATAACAGGGTGAATAATAAGGGAAATGAGTGGGAAATGGATAAGGGAAACGTACTGCAGATGGATCAGTATCTCCACTCCGTATCTGCCTATCCATGTCTAACTGTAAGCTGGCTAGTCTTCGAAGGGTACTGGGCATGGGGCGGCTTTGAACGCTGAACTTTGGAAAGATAGCCGATAGTCTGAAACCAAAAGTCCAAATAGCGTACCCCCAATGGAGTGTTAAATCTCAGAGTACCCAGAGTACCTTCAAAAATAATAATGGAAAAATAACAAAGCAAAATAACAAACTTGTGTCCCGATGGAAGGACCTGTAGTCCAGCTGGGAAAAACACTAACTGACGGGAACACTATACGGCGATTAGAGGGAAAAATGAGAGTCGAGGGTGAGAACGAGTGAATGGTCAAACATTAAATCCAATCAGCAAACAAACTAGAAGGGCTAAGGCAAGAATCGGAGTTGAAGGGAATGAGTCAGTGGCCATACACAAGATCTAATCAGCAAACAAACCAGAAGGACTAGACAGGAATTGAAATCTAACAAAAAAAAAAAAGAATAGGATCAGATACACAAAATCAAACAAAGAAATCACTATACAAAACACACCAAGCACAAGTTCAAAGAGCTAGTCTCGACTGGTAGGAGGCAAATGATTTTTCACACCAAGTAAATGTCATAAATTACATTCAAATAATGATTTACAAAAATATAGCGCCTTTTATCACTATCAAAGTATCCTTTATGCAAGTATTTGCCTATTAACAATCGTTAAATCACGTGCTAAGCTTCCACTTGAGCACTATGCGAAAATGGAAAGTGAAAGTAACTTGGTATGCAACACAATAGCTAAGCCACAATTTCAGCCAGGAGGAAGCCATAAAATACATTCATCAAGCTCTGTAAATGAGCTTGAAGAATACGAGACTGTAAGGTTACTGTAATGGATTGGTACAGTAGTTCAAGTTATCATAGATCATAGAGAGAGTCGATTTTTTAAAGTAGTAGCTTGCTTTTTGGTAATTTACTTGTCACTGGAATGTCTAATTGACAAATAAATAAATAATAAATAAATAAATAACAATTTGTTACTGGCAGTTAGTTAAAAAATTTCTGGTACACAGGTGAATAATCTTGTGACATAAATGCCCACAGAAAAGGAGTAGGAATGTCCTTGTGATGGCATACTGTTTGGACATTGTTTTGACATGATATGACTGCAGTGCAAAAATAAACTATTCAGCTGAAATAGTGATTCCACAATTTTTTTTTTAACTTACTTTGTTTTTTCCTCTCTCATATTGGATATGGACCTGTTTAATCCCCAGCACTCAGTGACGTTGGGAACTCTGTACATGCTGTACAGTACATACCTGGGACATGCTGCCCTGAATTTTTACAGTAAGCAGCTTCAACATCTGTCGTCTGTATTCAGCCCATTAGCTGTTCATTTCCTGTTTGGCATACAGCTTTCTCAGGATGTGCGTTCAGGATTTTGCACAAACAGCCTAATTTACTTTCAGTATAGCTCTGACTCATGTTTCTCTTCCTTTGCCTGTCAGGCTCCAGAACTGACGCACACCACAACACACCGCACCTGGAAGCTGAACAGATTCTGATTCTGTGTGAGGTTCCCTTCTCTATTCCTAAAAATGCTCATAGTATACACAATGAAAAACTTTAATCAGCTTCATCCATGTCAAAATCATTCCACATTTTAGCACAATTAAGATAGTAAATACATTTCAAAATGGAGTTAGCTGGTAGTGTCAACTCATACAGCTGCATGCATTTAAGCCACCATGTATGTTGTTTACCAAACTTTGCTGCTTCTCAATAATCTGTAATCAGTGATCTCAGTGATCTAGCCTGCACAGCAACATTGTGGTTTTTAACTGATATTTATGTTTATAGTTATGAATAAATGTATTTGTTCATATCTACAACCTCGGGGGAACACGATGTCACTGTGCAAGCTGCTGTGGAGTTACATTAAGTGTATTTCTATGTCTTTAAACCAAAGTGCTCGCAAATAGAAAGCTGAAGTAGAATTTCTGAATATCAGTCATAAACACATAATCAATACTGATATAATGTACAATATTATTATTTTTTTGGCTTCATCCTTTTGGTATTTAAGTGAAAATGCAGATTTAAATCTAAATTTAAATTTATCAGCTTAATATGGCTGGTTTAAAATATCACATTGACTCAACATCAAAATATAATTTACGAGGGGGGCTGCGAGATGGGCCCCATGGTACTGAATCCGGACAGTGGCAGCGCTGGCTGTGGCCAGGAGCCCTGCAAGGAAATGCACAACTGCCTTAGTTTAGCATCACCCATGGAAGGAAGGGAATTCAATGAACCAGGGTGACAAGCATGTTACCGTGCACCAGTGACCTCTATTGGTCAATTGTGCACCTGCAAGTCCACCTGTTGAGCTGCACATGGAGTGTCTTCCTCTTACTCATGTTTGTGCAAGGCTACCTTGTGAACTTTAGTGTGATAAGAAGTGGCAGCTAACATTTTTCGGAGGCAATCACATGCTTGAGGTCTCATGAATCGATGAAGAAAGATGCAGAGGAATACACTTGGGAGAGTTGTTATGAATATAAGTATGACAACATTAGTTATGAATTTCTGATGAATTGTTCCTGAAACAGGCTATATATTTCTCAAAACATGTTCACTGATTTTTACATAAGCAAGACGCTGTCACAAATTCCCTTTAAGGGTGTTTCAAGTGTAAAACTTACTTTGTCTGGCAGTATAATGTCTTGCCTTCTTCTCAAACAGTTCCCCAAGTTCCACTACGTGTTCTTTTCACCTTCAACACAAGGCGTAATGTTGCCAAGTAGAACAAATACTTCTTTGTGCTTAAATATTCCATCAATTAGTGTGAGACTCAATTAACATACCCTTTAGGAACAGAGGCCCCTGAACAGTATAACATCATATAAGAGCTAATACATCAAGAATACTCCCTTTGATATCAATATTGGGCATTGGGGAGTTGGAGACAGAAATATACACAGTGCTGCAGAGGAATACTTAATGTGTGGCAATTACAACATAAGTAAATATTCGCCTTCTCACGAGGGACATGAGCCGCCATGGCCGCTGGGACCCGTCTTTATCAGAACTCAAGTGGTGGTAAATAAAGGAAGGATACAGCACAGTTGTTTGTTTATTTTTACATACTGCAGTGTGTGTGTGTGTGTGTGTGTATATATGTGTTGGGGGGCTTTTTGGAGGTTTTTAAATGCTCTAAATTTGTTTCTGTGATTGTCGATGTGCCTCCAAATCTCACAGCTGTTCGGTTCACTTTTTTTCTTTTTTTTTTTTGCAGTTTAGCGTGTTCTTTTCTTGTGTAATGAATTATGCGACTGAAAGAAGGTGATGTTTTTGGGCCTGGAGGGGAGTATGCATTGCATGTCTTTATCATGCCCTGGCTCTGCTTTTCTAACATATCGTTTTTTTTTTTTTTAAACTGCCATCCTCTTTAATGTTTCCTTTCCAGTGCCTGTGACTGACCTGTAACTGCAGGCCCCTATGCAGCCACTAGCCTTTATGCAGATGGTAGTCTAGCGTGATATTTTCATGCACTGTTGGTAAAACCGGTGTTCTGTGCGCAGGTTCGGAGTCTAAGGGCAATGGATTGCATGTACTGGCTTGATACTGTAAGAGGAGAGGCAAGGATGCATAAGAAGTGAATGGGTGTTATCATGTCAGCTTTAGGGATGTTGAAAATAAATATCTCCATGTGTCTGAAGCAGTACTTGCAAATTTGTTGATTATATAGCATGACACTAAACCATTTAGCATGGATATACACTACAGTATATTGACATATCACAATGATAATCCTGAGGGTGTTTTGTGCTATTTGGCAGAACATTATCCAAGATGGCTTAAAGAGCACTGTCAGATACAAGTTCACTGTAAATGAATAGTAGATATGAAACGTGATAAAATCTACAACAGGAAGTGACATCACCTCTTAGAGTCTTAATAAGAGCTAGATCAGTTCCACAGACATGGGGCCTTGGTATTTCGCATGGCAAACAAACTACACTAGTTGTGTCTCTTGTTATGACTTCTGCAATGAGGGCTACGGGTTGGACTAAACTGGTTGCAAATGCCACACAAGGGGCTGCTATGTGGCTCATTCGGTTAAGATGGTAAATGGTAAATGGATTGCATTTATATAGTGCTTTTATCCAAATTGATGCCTTACATACACCCATTCACACACACACTCGCACACCAACAGTGAAAGGCTGCCATGCAAGGTACCAATCAGCTCATTGGGAGCAATTATGGGTTAGGTGTCTTGCTCAGGGATACTTCGACACGCCCAGGGCAGGGAATCGAACCGGCAACCCTCCGACTGCCAGACAACTTCTCTTACCTCCTGAGCTATGTCGCCAGAAATAGATTAGGCTAAACCATAACTTTAGGATTGTGTTTGCAATTCAGTTTTTTTTTTTTTTTTGTCTAGAAATAAAATGTTGTCCTAAATGGTCTGAATTTGTGGATATGAACAAATGCTGCACAATACTGTGGTGTAAATGGCTCATTTACCTCTGTAGCCATGAAGTATTTGAATTTGCTTACTGTGTCTGGAACAAGAGAATTGTGAGGGCATTCACATCAGTTAATTTAAAGGCTAAAGTTTTTAACCCACATCTGGTGTAATGTGGAGTTCATGCTTAAATGTACCATTTAAGTTAAAAGCATATAATTGATTATTATAGAAAAGATTTGCTAAACTGATTCTGTATTACCAGTCATTTTGTAATGAATTTTTCTCATTTAAATTCTATTCAGAAGTAAAGAAAGACAATGCTAACATGAAGCCGTTAGGCATCAGAACGGTGAGTGACTCTTTGTATGAAAATAGCGGGTGACTCATTGCACCCGTGAGGGTGGTAAATTGCACTTGATTTATGGGGCAAAGGTGAACATTTATCATTATTTCAATACCAGCTCATTTTTGTGATTGTAGCTAATTTAAAACAAACTAAAGGAAATGTTTAATACAAGCAAAAGTGTAGTTCGGGACTGAGAAGTGAAGCGATGATACGTAAACAATTTATTGTGGTAGTTGCATTCAAATGATTCTGCACTGCCCTCTGGTGGAGACCAGTATTATTAGTTCGAGAGGAGATTCATTCAAGTATATTTTGAAACACACCTATTTTGCTCACCTTGCTAATATATGTCACAAATTCGTAATAGTAACTGGAATAGAAAGGGTGTAATTAGGCATCCAGTTTTATACTAACCTCTAATCTTGCACAGGGTCAGGGACATTGTCTACATAATCAACGACTGCATGCTTATTCTGGTCTGTCATGCAAAAGAAATTGCAATCTCACATTTACATCCTGTTTAAATAAACGGAAAACATATTACTTTATTTACATATTTACGTTCATTTTCAAATACAAGGACTTCTAATAACTGACACTCATAAGTCAACAACTACATTTGAATATTTTTTTTTAAATATTCTGCGATGAGCTTGTATTGCATGCATTTTATCCAAGATTTTCATGCAAACAAGATTTGCATACAAAACATACAATGCTAAAAATAGCTGTAGCCATTGTTCTTCAGATGATTTTTGATAGAGGGTTTCAATCATAAATAAATTGCATCTGCCTTTTTACATGCTATCATTTTGAATGTACGCATACATAAGTATGCATTGCTTATCCATGCCAGAAGATAAAAGTTGTTGAAATATACCTGAAAAGGGTTACGAAGCCATTTCAAAGGCCATGAGACTCCACTGAACCACAGTGAGAACAATTATATTCAAATGGAGAACACTTGGAACAGTGGTGAATCTTCCCAGGAGTGGCTGGCCATCTAAATTTTCAGCGACAACTCATCCAGGAAGTTACAAAAGATGCCACACAAACATTCAAAGAACTGCTGGCCTCTCTAGCCTCAGCTAAAGTCAGTGTTTATGACTCCACAATAAGAAAGAGACTGGACAAAAATGGGATTCATGGGATATTAGCAGAGAGGAAACCACTCCTAACTAAGAGAAACATCAATGCTCTTCTCACATTTGCAAAAAAAAGACACCTGGATGGTCCCCAAGCCTTTTGGGATAATGTTCTATGGACAGATGAGTCAAAAGTGGAACTTTTTGGATGGCAAGGGCCCTTGCGTAAATCAAGCAGTGGGCTAAAATTTTCCAAAAGATTTTTAACTTCACGGAGAATTAGCTGCTATTGTTACGAGGCATACTATCTATGCTTGCTTGACATTTCAGCCATGACTAAATTTAAAGTGTAACGTGGACCAGTCCATCAATAAATTATGTCCTGTAAGATTATGATTATTTGCGTATTTGTGTGCATTTTGTGATTATTTCTTTTTGTCCTTGTGTAGTTGTAAAGTCACATATTGGTGTAATGCACATGTTCTCCACAGAGAGGTGCTGTAGACATTCTTTTCAGAAAAAGTCTTTCAAACTCAAACTTTTTTAGCTGGTGCTGGTGAGAGCAGCATTTACTGGAAATTTACTGGAAATGAGAGATAAATGTATTAATATTTGAGTGATGTTGAAACCCTGTTTTTGTTTGTTACATGCATGTTCAATTGTGGCTCATCCATTGGTTTCTGATTCCTTTTAATCACACCTAGAGTTAAAATAATAATACACTGCTGGATCTTATTAAAACTAGCACACTTGTTAATTTGTAAGATATAGTCTCGGCACAGTTATCATTTAAAAGGTGTGCATGTTTTCAATTATTTGGCCATGAGCCTCTGATAAAAGATGAAACAACCTGTCAAAGTATTCTTACATTTTTTTATTGGTAATTTGAAAATCATTACATACCAGAGGTTTAAATGTAAATTGTGCGAACTTTTAATGATGGCTGTACAATGAGACTAAATAGATGCTTAAATTTTGTGGCCGGGCAGTCTAACAGTGTGATGTGACCCATTGATCATATGAATATGGATAGCTAGAGTGCACACTAAAAACTACTGCAGCTATTTGTGTGTGCATGTGCGTGTGTGTGTTTGTGTGCATGCATGAGAGGAATGAAAGGAAAGGACAGGGTCCGGTATTTATATAAATGATCTCTGTCATGTTACTTGTGTTTGCTGGTGCTGTAAAAAAAATAAATAAAAATAAAAATAATAATAAATTGTGTTTTGTCATATCAGTGCAACCTCACACAGCACCTGATCCACCATGGTTAGGAAGACTTGCCAATGAGCAACATTGTTACTTTTCTTCTTTGTTAATTGTTGACATTCTGCAAAATGTTTTTATAGTGACCTGTATTACAGCATGTATACGTGTAACATTTAAAGACCTATAATATTTGACTGTGTACCTTTTTACACTCTGTGGACCACTTATGGACTACAAATGGCCAAACACGTGGTGTGGGAAGTACAGGAAACTGGAGTCTAGCTAAATATAAAATATCTTATATATCCAGCAGAGAGAGCTATTGCACCAGGGGTAATATTTTAAATAAATTCTATGTTTATTTGCTTAAATAAAAAGTACCTATAATATCTGAACAAACAGGATTAAAAAACAAGGATAACAACGCGTTCATTCAAAGAATGAAAAGTGGTGTGAAAATAATATATTACAAAATTTAAAATTTTAAGTAATGCAGGGTACTAAAACCTACAGAAATACAAACATTTGTCAGGTAATCATAATATTTACATTCACCCTGTGGCAGTATATCATAAATAACGGAAGATAATGAATAAATATTTTTTTCTAACAAAAACATCCATGGAAGTCAGAGTACAGCATTTGGCTGGAGGTTTAACAGGAGAGTTAACAGAACAGCTTTAGGGATGTGAAGCTGAATAATGCTAACTAAAAATCTTAGTGAAAGGACTTTTCTTCTTTTATACTTCTTCGATTACTCCTATAATTTCCTTTTTTGAGTCAAGATATTCTCATGTTATTGCTTTGTTGTAAGATCCTTTAAGTTTATAGCTTTATTTGAAATACTACATACTTTAATATAGTATGCATAATAAATGTATAATAATATGTCTATTTATATTTGCCCATAATGTCTCTTCATTTAAAGAACTGAAATTAAAACAAAACAGTTAAACAAACAGCCTCTGATTTCAAGCAGACACGCAGGTGCTTATTTTTCCAATTCAACCTGGTCTCTTTAAATGTCAGTGGAAATGCTTTTTTCTCATCTTTTTTTCTTTCGGTCTGGCACACCACACAGTAACACTTTGCAGCTTGCTGTGCGGTCTTCTCCCACAAACAACACTTGAGTCTCTGCACCCAGGTCTGTTTTATATGCATGCTCACAGTCGCGCACTAGGCCACCGATATCTGCGAGCTGCGTGATTAATTAACATTGAGTTCATAACCCTACAAATTAGCACTAGTGCACACAGGCTAATGAGCTCACTGTGAACCTGGAGGTTACAATAACCACCACTCACATCCATCAGCCTATACATTTTTCTGTCAGAGAGAGAGAGAGCGATAGAGAGAGAGAGAGAGAGAAAGAGAGAGAGAGAGAGAAAGAGATAGAGAGAGAGAGAGAGACCCAGTGAAACTTGATAGGGGGTAGCAGCTGTTTCCATAGGAAGTTTCTGGCTTCAGAAAAAGTGTGCGTGTTTGGATAAATGTTTGTATAAATGTTCACAAACCATGTTGAGCTAAATTCACATTCAGCCCACCTTAAATTGTAGAAGTTTCTTGATCTGGTCAAGACTGTTTACATGCTTGTCTGGCTGTTTTTGACCTTACACATTGTCTGCCACTCCCCATTCACAAACATTCCATGCAAAATCTGACTAATTTACATACAAAATTGGACAGCGTACAATTCTACTGGAGTTGAATGGAGTACATGGAAACCTCACAAACACAGTCCAGTTTCATGGTAGTCTCAAAAGAAGATTCCAGTTTCCAGGACCAAATCGCTGTACATTTACAATTATATGCAAGCAAGTGCGAACATTTAATATATAACATATAATATTCTATATAATGGTGGAAAGACTCCTAAAACATGGAAAGTTTCTGACAGGAATTTCAGACATCATACTGAATAAGAAATTAAAGAAAACTGCCTTGATGATTATGTGTAAAGTACAGGCTAAATGAAAGAATAAGCTTAATACGTACATCATCTGTTTGCCCTATGTATAATACTTTGAGTATATATAGGTACATTTTATGTTTTATGAAAATGTATTTGATATTATACAATACAAACATATTTTGCTCACAATTTGATTAATTTCAATGTATAGGCTATTTTTTCCAAATCAATAGTATGATATTTTGTGATAATGGGGACCTGAACTGAGGTGTTTGCTCCCCTACATCCAGCTGGCCACAGATGTCACCAGTCCAGGTTTATTCTGCGGAGTTGTTGTGGATGACAATGAAGACATTGGCACAAGAAAGGTCTCAGGTGTGCTCTCCATGGGTGACCACATGGCTGTGACAATCCGATCACTCCTTTACCTACAGACACCTGCTAACCCCAGTTCGCAAAGGCTAAAGGATTCATCTGCTTGTCTTCAGATAATTCCCACCCATCATACCAGGTCTGGAAGCCTCACATAACAATAAAAGTTTCAGATACATTTTTTTAATGGCCATATTTTAGTCATGAGATTATACTGTGCGTGTTTACATTTCATACGCTTTCTTAAGAAATTGGAATATCAAGCTTGTAGGTGATGATTTATTATACTGAGGGTGATAACTGCTTTATTATTTGCGATTTAACTCTTTGGTTTTGATGTTTGGTGTTCCTTCTGGAAAACACACTCAATGTCTTCAGTTTAAGTGATATCTCCAAAGAAGCTGGTGAATGTAAGCCTCCTAAAGAACGAATTATGTTTGCTTGATTTATTATTTTGTCATCGCTAAATTCACACATATTTGGTTGCATGTGTCCTAGCCTAAATGATAACCATCTAACAAAAAGCAAAATGTTTATCAAAACAAATCTGAAACTTTTTCGTGACAGTCGTGGGCTACTCCCATTACAAATTATTTGATAGAGGATGAATTGTGCCCGAGAAGACGGCTCTTCTCTGTCCCGCGAGGCCTGATTAAGCAGCTGTGGGTCACAAGTTGTTACAGCAGCGCTCCCAAAACACGCGAGGGAGTTTAAGCGCTTTTTAAATATGTAATGCTATATTTATAAGATAGTATTTATAAACACATTTGCATATATCAAGATGAAAAAGTTGTTTGAATTGGGGGCAATTTGCATTTGGTGAAACATATGGCGAAGCCACGGAAGCCATGGGCCATGCCTTCATTAACCGAGCTCCGTTTCATCAGCGCCTCGCGCTCCCGCTGCGCCTCCCCGCGGCGCCGCCTTCTGTCCCCGAGGTTTTGGTGACAGGGGACAATATGTCCCCAAGGTGAGAATCTGGGGGTATCGCTCTCGTCGGCTCTCCGCGGAGTTCAAATGATTATTTAATCAGACATTCGCTCAGAAAAAAAGGGAGAGAATAAGAAAGTTACAAAGCGGTGGTTATATCCGTTTACTGATGTGGACAGACCAACGAACCGGCAGGTGAGGGTTGGCGCGTGATCATGCTCCTGCAACAAAGCAGCTGGGAAAGAACCGCCGGACGGAGTCCATCTAGACCGCATTTGCATTTTAAAAGAGCTTTACATGGTATGCTATGGCGATGAACCTTTAGCATATGCAAGCGCGGTTTCCTATATTTGTGTTTCGTGGAAACGTCCATGAAGGACCTCCTACATTGCTCACAATTTATGTTTGTGTTTTGACATGTGATATCTGCCCTGGTCAAATCTTTTCTGGGCTGTGTGTTATTTTATTCCCTGTTCTTCTTCTAAAATATGCCAAGGGGGCCAGAAATAGCAGAAGCCACCCTTGCCACTAAGAAGGGCTTTTATCCAGAATGTTTTTCTTTCTCTTTACATAACTGATTACATTTGGACACCCCTGAAATTAGATCTATAGAGTGCTATTGCTGAATGCAGTGAGATATTTCCAGTTTACTACTCTGACTAATTTAAGATTTAAATGCTCCTATAAACCACTTCTGCTTGCACTTTGCGCTTTAAAATAATATCTCTGTTGCCAATGCTAATACAACTACCACAATATGAAAGCTAATTTAGAAACAAAAAAGGGTGAGAATGTATTTTTTGCCAAGTTTGTCTGACAAAAATACAACTTGCATACGCTCTCACAATTTTAAAAATATTTTGATATTAATGTTTATTGACTATACTCTATTAATAAGTTTACCTGTAGCCTAATTTAAGGAAAGGATATGGTTGCTGTCCTGCTAACGCCATAATTGTTAGGATGGATCTGTGCAGCCAAGACATAATTCTCACTGAAATACTACCAAACAAAGCCTCTATTCACGTATGTGACTGGATAAAGCTCAAAAAGGTTAAATACAACTTCAAGCAAACCTCCCAAAACTGCTTGGAATTTTTTTTTCTTTTTTTCTGTGAACATGTTGTATTTACATTTGAGTGGTGTGACTGATGAGGCACATTTGGAACGGATGATATGAGCGAAGCTGGGACCCATTCCCTGTTCTGTACTGTACATCTCACCCAAGCCCTGGAGGAACAGAGGAATTAAGCAGATTGGGCCAAAGAAAGTGGCTTCTCAGCTATGTACACAATAAATTCAAAATACTGGTTTAATTAATTTGCTGTTATGATAATGATTTCAACTGAGCCCGTAAATCGACATTTTCACAGTTTTTTTTTTTCTTCTGCAGTGCTGAATAACCCTAATATTTTCCTGCCGTTTAGTCTGAGTTAAAATGGGGGCACACAGAATACTTGCTTTTATTAAGCCACACGTCTACACATTCCAACTGGGAAAAGCATTCAGGCTTTTAATAAGTAATGATTGCCGAAGATCAGAGGATCCTTACACTACAGCAAAACAAGTTAAGCACAAGCTTTGATAATGACTGTTAATAATTCAATGTGTGTAATTATCCCTTTACAGGAAACTGCGAATGTGGTGGGACACTTTTGGGATGCAGGCAATTAAAGAAAGATCAGGTCATCAGATCAGGCTGGCCCCTCATTGTTTTTCTGCATTTTTGATGTTGACCAGAGCATCAATGAAAGGCAGGTGCAGTGCCATCGAGGAAGATCCACTCACTGGTGAACTACTTCTCTCCATCTTCATGATGGAGTCTGGCACAGAAAGAGTAAATGAGATTTGTTGTATGTTGCCTAGATGAAGGAGCTTTCGCTTGCTGCTGAGGCCAAGAAGCAAGGCAAATGTACTGGTACCCCGAAGGTTGCAGGCTTGAATCCTGATTGAAGTACTGTGTTTGTACTTCTGAGCAAGGTAACTTTGAGCATCAATTGCTTCTGTAGATCCAGCAAATAAATAATACAGAGATTTAATGTAATGTGTATTGCATTAGAATACCTTAAAATTATAATGTATGTAATGTAATTTGGTTCCCAAAATAATTGGAATTATATGAGAATATATCAAGTGCAAACAATGACTTAAAATGTGCAGTTTATAATGTTGATATTAATTTATAATTAATGTAAATGTGAACACAGACATATTTCTTACCCATGGCCGATGAGGCACTGTTTGTTGTAAAAAACAGTTTGAACCCTGGCTTCCTTATATATATTTTTAACAACTGTCTGCATGCATTGTATAGTATGTCTCAAATGACAGTTTTTCTTTAAGGTTTTAGATTTGCAACTCAAATAACCAATCAGAATTTCTAATAACAGATTAATCAGGTTGCTAATTACTGTCTTTGTCCTTTGAATGTTTCACCCTTAGGGTGAACACAAAAGGCTGCAGAGTGTCTGGACTTGGACTGAATCGCTCTCTACAGTTCCTTTCTTTTCCTGATAGAGAGAGCATTCAGATACACGTGGCGTACATTGTCAGGGTAAATGAGTAATCACAATATCAATGAAGTATAAAAACACAATGTCGCGCAATCGACAACCTTTGCTCCCTTCAAGCACAGAGTTAATTTGATCATGATGACACGCGGGCCTTTCATGCACTCACTAAGAAGCAGCTGGAGCTCAGAACCAGAGATGCAAATAATTTCACACAAAAAGAAATCATTATTACTTCTCCACTACATAAGGGCTGGGGGGGGGGGGGGGGCTTCTGAATTGCCCTGGATTACAGGCGTTCATTCCAGCGCTCAGCCACAGAGTCGCTGCTAGGCCTTGGGCCAGTATTATGTTCCCGCGCACTGGTAAGAATAAGATCACAATTGCATTTAAGCCCAGAGAGTTTAGGAACCCCTAATTGCCAGATGGCGAATATTTTCTCTCCCTTTCAAAGCCGCATTAATTGCAGAGCTGCCCAGGGGCTGAGCTGAGCTGATCAGTGTGATAGCAGCTCCTGACCCTGATTAGCCCGCAGTCTCCCCCCCGCAGAAAGGGGGCTTTGGATGTTCACCCAATCATTTGCCTATTGAGCCACCTGGGCCTCCACAGTGGTTGCAGGGGACTGGGGGGGGTGAGGGGCTGAGGGGCTGAGGGGCTTGGGGGGCGGTTCAGGGTGTTTCAACATTCCCTGACCCCCCCTCCCTCCCCATCACCCCTCTCGGTGGCTCCTCGTTTACATATCTCCCAAAGATGTAATTGAATTAAATTAAGCTTCTTGAGGGCAGCTGCCACAGCTGCTGTTTGTGGCATGTCAAAAGACCCGCCACTTGGAGAGCACTTACATATGCTCCAAATTAGCAGGTCAGATAGGCGGTGCGCTCGATGACAGTGCGCCGGTGCCAGCGCAACAAGGGGCCCCACAGCTGTGGGCAATTCACTGTGAAAGGGGCTTATCAGGGGCCTGATTATGTAGAGGGAGAAGGAGAGCGTGCAGGTCACTGAGAGAATTAAGGACCATTAATGGAACTATTAGCCCCTGATAAACAGAGCTGATCGGGGGTCAGGGAGTCGCAAGGTGAGCCAGTCTTAATGTCAAGCCCCTGCTGCAGGTGAACATCAGTCTGCCATCAAGCACAATTCCAACATGGCCTTGGAATGAAACAAACTTTTTGTCACCACTTGTAAAACTACAATTCCCAGATTCCCACTGTAAAACCAGTAGGAAGGCTACAACACAACACAAGATTTGGCATGTAGGGTAGCAGGTGGGTTTTTTGATTTCATTCCAGACAGCACAATTACACAAACTGTACTGAAATGTGTTCGTGGAACCATTACAGGCATTTTTTTTTTACCCATAACATATGTAAATTTCACAGAAGATATTTTCTGCTTGTTAAAATCCTTGAAAAGTTTTATAACTTGGTACTATTTCACTTATTGATTCTAACAATATTAGTTGCACATGTAGACATATATCACTTTGCATGCTATCAATAGTTTGCTTTGGTAATGTTTCCAGGGAGATGCTGTGATATTTGAATAATGCCTGTCATAGACTAATCAGCAGCCGTGAACAATTATCTAATGACTTGTCATTCAATTTTTGTTTTGCAATTATGCTATTTTTGCTTCAGATTGAATGATGTTTATGACAAATTAACCATTATGTAATTGCGGTAATATATGCTTTTAGAGGTGTGTGATTAAATGCCAGTATGATTGAAATGCTGAACTCAAACTAATAAAAGTTCCCATGTGCTAAAGTAAAAATTTTATA
Organism: Anguilla anguilla; assembly: GCF_013347855.1. NCBI lineage: Eukaryota > Metazoa > Chordata > Actinopteri > Anguilliformes > Anguillidae > Anguilla > Anguilla anguilla. Next base: position 65,325,695 of record NC_049201.1, read on the forward strand.
AATTGCAGAAAGTAAAAGAATACAGTTTGATTACATATGCAATATTAGATTTACATTCTCTCAAAGTGTTAACTTACAAATCTTCGGAGATTGTATATTAAATTTCTTGTGTTAAAGAAGTGAATTATAGTGAAAATGTGTCATGCAGGTAAAGTCTGGAATCCAAATGACATAAGAAATGGAGAGCACTGACTTGCCTCTCCACCATTACAAAATGCCAGCTTTCCACAGCCAGGTAAACAAGCTGTTAAATCGGTCAAGAATGTCCTGCATCTTAAAGGTCTGATAAAATATATCTAGGTCTCCATTATTGATGTTGACTGGTGCAAGCGGTCTCTTGTCTCCTTGAGTGTAGGTGACCTCTTTGCTGTTGCGGACAATTAGTTTGAACTCCATGAGTGCATTTCACAAAGGAATTCAGGTAGTTCTGTCGTCTCACAATGGACTCTGAGTAAGATTGTGCTAGCGACTGTACATTATGCATATCATCGAAATACTCTCCGAATGGGCATCAGAACTTAGGCCTTTTTCAGGCTGACATCCTTCTGTAAATGCCACTCATTTCCACAATGATAGCAGCATAGGTTTTACTTTGACAGTAGTGTGGATGCTACTGTTGTCATTGGCCTGGCTTGTCTGTGTCTAGGGTATCGGTTTGGGGAAAAGATTTCCTTTTTCCCCCCAGATAAACCCAGAAAAGTCTGTGACTCAGCTGTTTGCACGCTGTATTATAAAATAATGGATATGAAGCCACACCAAACAGGGATTTAAAAATGCATGAGAGCTCCCTGAATCTCCTCTCTCTCCTTAGAATAGAGCTATCACTGGTGCCTGTTATCTGTGGAACCCCCAGGTAGAAAATGGTAATGATACCACTTAACATCACTGCACATATGGAGGGAAAATGGAAATGCCAACAGCACCTCAACTATAAAGAAAATCAAATTGAAATATTAATCTGCTGATTAATATAACATTATGAGAGCTCATTCTCTTTGTTGTTTAACAACAAAGGGTTGCAAAATAAGCAACTGCCTAAGAGGTAAGGGGTTTGAAAGAGTCCCACAGAGGAGCTCAAATCCCTCTCAAACATCATTATGGCACATAATGTATTCACTTCCACAGTGCTGAGATTTGATATTGATGTTTACTCATTTATTTTTTAATTAATGTTCGTTGTTAATGAATTCTTTGATGAGAGGCATTTTGTAATCATTACCCTTCAAGTAAAATAACAGTTCTGAATTTGCCCCCAAAAACAAGAAAATGCTAGGTGTAAGGGGAAAAAGTTGCAGTTGAGAAGTAGGGTCATTGTTAAAAGTTTTTTCGCCATCGCAGTTATTGCCGCCTGCTCTTTGGAATCCATGTGGGACGTGCCAGTGTGGAAAGAGTTACGTGCTTAATTAAGAGAATCTTACTTACTGCTTCAAATGAGCTCCTTGGGATCCTGGGGATAGTAGGTATGCCATCGTGCCTTTGGTGAAGCATTGTCCTTCCCTTCATAAATATGGATCACTTGAGATCTTTTTTTGAGGACAGAAAGTCAGAGCAGAAGACTCAGAAGTGAATGCGCTGGTCAGGCTTCAGAAATGTTTAACAAAAGGAATAGAATGTACGCATACTGTACTTGTTGGATCCAGCCTTTGTATGCAGTTATATGCCCCTTGTTAAGAAACGTTTCCTGATTTATGTTTTTGTGCTCATCCTTATGTGCAAGACATGTGGTTGGAGGGCATGCTAGTCATGTTTCTGAGCTCCCCTCCAGGTATTATTATTATTATTATTATTATTATTATTATTATTAACAGGTTCCATTGTTCAGGGGGATATAAGCACTGATAAAATAAAACTACAAGCTTGCATGAATTGAAAATACAATTACCTTTTCAAAATACTCTCATAAACAATCCAAAATTCACAAAAAACTAGGGATGGCTATTTATGTATGCATTTATTTAGATTTTAAAATAAATATTTATCATTTCAATCAATGTGTTGGTATGTCAATAAAAACCAGACTCACCATTATCACTGCAGCTTAAAATATGCTTTTACATTTTATTCATGCAATTAAGGCGTGACACAAGAAACAAGCACACTTGACTGACCATGGGGAGAGATTCCCATTGCTGCCCAGTCTTCCTCAAAAACATGTGTGGAAGTCAGATTAAAACTCATTACTTTCTCCTACAGTCAACTCTTATTTATTTGAATAAATTCATTTCTTAATTGTGCCTGATGAGCATGTGTGTTAGGCAGTATGTAGTGTAAGATAAAGAAAAATAAGATGGATTACTGCCCCTCAGCAATTTAAAGCGATAGCAAACCATGGAAATCAAGAGTGAGCTCAGTTTTAATTCCGGTGTGCTTTTCTTACCCTCTTATTATGGATGTTGGAAACATGTCCCTACTGTGAAATAAATGATAATTTATCTAACCTTTTCAATTTTTTTACATTTTTACATTTTATGAAACATTTGTGTCACCCAGGTAGGTGCAACACATTGGCGGTGGGTGAGGTGAGTTCCATCTCACTGTAAAGCACTGTAAGTGTCTGGAAAAGTGCTTTATAAATGCACTGGTTCATTCATTTGTGAAACTGGCAGTAAAATAGATAAAACATTTTAACAGGGGATTTGACTTTGTGATCAGTCTAATCCTGCCCTTTCATATATTCCAGAGTGCAGATATGGTTTCTGAACTAATTGATCATTCTTTTTGAGCATAAAACAATAAATACATTATGTTGGGATGAAGTGGTTCGTAACATACAGGACAAAAAAAACTCTGTTACACTGTTGCATTCCACATACTGCAGCCAGTGAGGCTGCCTGTTGGAAAATGACTCCAGGATTCTATTGTTGAGAAAAATGTAACATGCTTTTCTCCTAAATGACAGATAGTGTTTGCAGTACCTCACAGATCATGCTGCTGTAATCTTTCTTTTTTTTTAATCCTTCAAGCTGGTTTAAATGAAGCCGATCCGTGCCGCCTTAAAGGAACATTCATCAAACAGAGTGGAAGCTGAGTGCAGATGTTACACATGCAAATGATTGCTCCTTCTCTCCAAAATTTCCCAACCAGAATTAGGGCTTTTCATGAGCCGATATATTTCACTCGTGATTAATTGCAACGCTCAAATTTGGATCATTTTTAAACAAGAGGGAGCATTTCTGCTTTGTAAAATTGATATAAAAGAAATGCAAATCCATGGTGTTCTTGGCACCAAACATATGCTGCCACAATGCCAACAAGCCTGCCCTTGACAACCCCAGCTGGAGGCTTGTAAGACTTGCTTTTGGCAAAAGACCTTTTTCCACCCGTTTTGCAAATGATCACCAATTAATACGAGCAGCATCCCATTCTCATGCTGCACCTGTGAAAGTTTGTGAGTTTCACCGAATACAAGATCCATACCGGTTGTCTCGCGTTTTGCCCTCTGTGGCACAATAGATGTGTCGCTGAAGATTGCAGACTTATGCTTTAGAGATATAGCAGTAGAAGCAGAAACAAAGGCTAAAATATGCACAGATTCAGCGTGGCTTGAAAGCTGTTTTACGTGATGTTCATTCATATGCCTTCAGTGGATCTGATTCACATTATCAGAGTCATTTCTGTACAGTGTGAATGCTAAGCCAAAGTACTGAAAAAAAGAAAAATTTAAACTTTTTATGTTACCAGGAACAGCCAAGTGTCACAAATATGCTCGGGATTCACATCAGTGCGTGGATGCTGTTGAATATTTATAAAAACATGCAGAAGATTTTTTGTGTTCGAAAATCCCCGCACTGTTTTCAGAAGACTAAGAAGTCTCGGCTCCTGAAGTGATGGATTTCTGCTTCCCTCTCTCTCACTTCAGGGTGATATTCGCCATACGTCCTATGATGGATAGGAAGGTTTAATGAGCTCTTACAAGCAATTAAGTAATCAGGGATCCCTGCTGCTTTGCGATGAGGCTTGAGAGAGTGGTGACAAACGGTGGGCCGTCAGTACTGTAATCAACAGGACACACTCAGCATCGCTCAGAGTGTTCCCAGCGGTGACACACAAGGGCAATCGCTTGACATACAGCACATTCACAAAGGCAGTTTATTGACAAGCATTTATCGAAGTAAATAATCCAGCTAAACCATCATTTCTTTGCCGAAAAATGTCATTTCAGCGCTAATCCCCGTCATCATGCACCCGCTCATAAGTGAGTTTCAGATTTGAGATATATTCTTTATCACTTTACGTATTTTATCTTTATACACACACACATCATGATTTTGTTTGTAGCTAAAATAAAAAAATTCACTTGCTTAAATTTGTGACTCAAAGTAATTAACAAAGTGCCTTGGTACAAGGTTAGATAGATTAAATGTATAGACTTCTTTCAAATGTGCACTAATAATGTACACAGCGCTAAAAGTACAACTGCTAAGCTTTATTAACTATATTGCACCTTCTTACTCAGTGCACACTGTCTTGTAGTTTATGTGTGTTATTGTGCATTCTGACAACACAGCAAGACACCCAAGGCATCACTGTATGGTCCCCTTATTGTACTTAAATACACCCATAGACCCCTCACATTGCTTAGTGTGCTTGCACTAATATTACTTCACAACATACATTTATTGCAAGTATCTATTTGCCATATATTCAGCATATTTGAGTTCTAGAGCAAAATAATAAAGAAAGTACCTTAAAACACACACACACACACACACACACACATTTATATACATGTATACACTCCCATCTGCACACACCCACACACACCTATATGTTCACACACTCTAGTTAAATAGGTTGTTAATTAATAACTAGGCTGGTGATTCTACCTTGGGAAGTATGGAAATGTGTGCCAATAGTGTAAAGCTCTCTCGTTCATGTGTGTGTGTGTGTGTGTGTGTGTGTGTGTATGTGTACGTGCATGCATGTGGGCACGTGCATGCATGCGTGTGTGCAGAGGAGAATGTATACATGCATATAAATGTGTGTGTGTGTGTGTGTGTGTGTGTGTGTGTGTGTGTGTGCGTGCGTGTGCGTGTGTGTGTATGCGTGTGTGTGTACGTGCATGCATGCATGTGTGCGTGTGCGGGTGTGTGTGTGAGAGCAGATGGGAGTGTGTACTTGCATTTGAATGTATGTCTGTGTGTGTATATCTGTGTGTATGTGTGTGTGTGTGTGTATGTGTGCATGCGTGTGTGTCTGTATGTGAGACAAATCGCTGAGGGTGCAGTTTCCCTGCTCTGATCTGGCAAAGTGAGTGTACACACAGTGCTGCAGGGAAATCAGGGGGCCAAGCCGTGTAAGCCATTCAGCCATGCCAGAAAGAGAGAAGGAGGGAGGGAGAGAGGGAGGACTGCAGCGATAAGGACGGGACCGGAAGGAGGGTGAGCTGTGGAAAAAGTGTCCAGGCTTGTAGAAAGCTGTCAGCTGACTCCAGCACCGTGAAACAATCACTGATTGATAAACCTGATTGTTGGAAGGAAGACAGTATCATTGGACAGTACAATCAAACATGCTTTATTTTGTGATTCTACATCCCATAACAATGGCAACAGCAAGTTATAGTTATATATGTGGTTGCGCTGCACAAAATTTGTCATATTATTTTTAGTCTTCTAGAGATTGGTTGATGACAGAATTAATTTACATTTACCATGTCATACCATGGCTATGCATTTGTTTGCTTAACCACTGGGTGTTTTCCTTTTATGGAAATATTATTGGTGTTTTTTTTTTTGTTTTTGTGTGTGTGTGTGTGTGTGTGTGTGTGTGTGTGTGTGTTAATTACTGACACTAAATGGACTTTCCTGAAATTTCTGGGAACTGTATGAAAACCTCTCTGTCATCATTGTGTAAGAAGTGTCGTGCTGAACAGCCAGCTCTATGCTAACTGTAAACCTGGCTCCAGTTCTTTGGATTCCATACAGATTGCACAAGCTAATTATGATCTAATAACTGGCAGACTGTCTGTCTCAATATTATTACAGGAAGAGTAGGTTAAATTAATAGCTCATCATCTGCCCTCAGAATCAGTCATGTTGTTTTAATGATCATAATTCCAACATTAAATCTTAATAATATGACAAGATCTTAAGGGAAGTCTGTCAATTTGCTGCTTCAATGAGAATTAAGGCAAGAATTGCTCAAGTTCGGTCTGTTTTTCTGGTCATGTAATTCTGTTAAGAACATGCGCTGCTTGAAAACAGACACAGAGCTTTAACATTCTTCTGCTTAAATATGATAAAGACAAATATATATTTGCTTTCTCAGAAATCTCTTGAGGTAATTTTTTTCATACAAATTACGATCTTGTTCTGTTCATCCCTCCAATAAACATTATTATTATTATTATTATTATTATTATTATTATTATTATTATTATTATTATTATTATTATTAATAATAATAATAATAATAATAATAATAATAAGAAGAAGAAGAAGAAGAAGAAGAAGAAGAAAAAGAAGAATATTCATATTATTCATATGTGTAACATTAGTGTTATTAACAATAGTAATCATCATCATTTAAAAGCTGATCAGCTCTCTCTCTGGTCTACTATAATTATTCTTATTCCTGACATTGTCTTAGGGGGTCCAGAAACATTTCATAATTCAAGACAATGGGTATGTGTTATTTTATGGACATTTCTTTGTTTCTTTTGGTGTTTACTAGCAGCATTTAATTAAGCCTTCTTTTCAATTTCCATCCCTAAGTTATTATTACAGTTATTCTTATACCTGCAAAAAATATAACTGCAAAATAATATTTAGAATCAAAAGATATTTGCATTACAATTGTGTATGAGTGTTATGGTCATACATTCTGTTCCTTTGGGACTACTGTAAATCTATTTAATTTAAAGTAAGGGGATAATGCAGCTACATTTTAATATCATTATTTGTGATAAGGAGTCAATAGTACACATATTTGTGAACTTTTGTATTGTATCTATTTGAGGTTAAGGATATGGTAATTAAATGTAACTATTTTACAAATATCACCAAGAATGTATTTTCCACTAATAAACTTAATTTGTGGAAAAGAAAACTTACAATCTGAAATGAAATAAAAACAGATAATAGAGAGGCTCTAAGGACCTATGGAGAAATGAGCGTTTCTTGGCTGGACTAATCAAATTCCTGAAATCACACGAGAAGACACTACCCTCGGGCAGAGAGGGGTAGAAGAAGAACAACCCCTAGGGTCTGTGTTGCGGCTGGAGAAAATCACAGCAAACAGCTCCCGGCCAAAGCGCTGCTAAGGGGCACAACAGACAATGAGGGAAAAGGATGGAGTCTGGAAAAGCTCGCGATCAAGTGAACATCATCCGTGCCATCTTGCACGACTTGGTCCATCGCCACATGTTCACGCTGATGCAGGAGCTGAATGGCATGAGAACGCCATAGAAATAAATCTAAATCAATATGCTGTCCAGTGTGGAGGTGGGCACGTACTCAGGCCTGGGCTCAGAACTGCGGGAGATGGGGTGGGGCCTAGTTTTCTCAGTGTAAATGGACTGACTGTCAACAGAGAGTGTGTCCTCATGATGGGCACAACAGAGTCTGATACAATCCTAAATTAAAATTGCACGAGCACACACTGTACACTCATCTAACAGAGTACTGGAATACACAGTAATTTTTTAATTGTTGTTGTGTAGTCAGTAAATCTGCACCTAAGACTTTGAGTTCATTCATACTAATTATGAATTACCTGATTCTTTCAGATTTTTTTCTTCCAGAATGAGAGATTTGTTATAATCACAAATCATAAAATTCCCAGTGATAGAATATGTGCACAATGTGTTTTCATTTAGTTAAATAACTTCATAGGTTGATTCATTTAGAATGTTCCAGCAGACTGATTGAAGTCAACGCTCTGAGATAAAGGTGACAGCAAGCAGTGCTACGTTTTTTGAGTGGAATTTTGTTAAATAGGCTGGTTTGATTTTTGGCCAGTGTTTCAGAGGAATGTATACAAAAGTGTGACTGTGTACATCAAATTCACATTCATTAATAGGTAATACTGTTCAGGTAAATGCAATTGTACTGTACTAATACTGACAGTTTTACTTGAATTTACTATGTTTGAGTGCTGTATCTTACTGAGTACGCTGGTGATCTTAGACATGGCCTTGTGTAGCTTCTCTCCCACCTGGAGGAGCAGCTCTGTTCAGGACCTGTGAGCATATCCCTCACACTTACTAACTCTGCCCAGCAGGTGTACCACAAGGTTCAGTATTTTTTACTGCGCTCTCTCAGCCTGATCCCTGGGGCCTTCACAGCCTCTTGTTGGTTTTCAACTCTTCAAGACTGGCAAGAAGCTTTGCCTGACCATTGAATCGGCATTCAACTTAAAAAAAAAAAAATGCAATATCCGTAGTCAATGTCCTTACACCTACTTCACCCGTTAATGGTCAAGCCCCCATTGATATCACACATGGACTATTTCAGTCTCTCATTTCACTCAGTGTCTTCAGTTTATTTCTCCGTTTATTATAGGGCATGATTGTTTATTTATTTATTTATTTATTATTATTATGCATTTAGTGTAATGTTTGCTATACGTTTGTATCTTATACATCTTGTATTTACATGTATTTATTCAGTGTGTAACTATACACAAGCACTTGCTGCTGTCCATTTACAGCACCTGCTCTTGCTGGACAGGGTGAAGAAATCATTTTCTGTAAGAGTTGTTTTTCAGTTCTTCCCTCAGTCTATCCAACATTTTGTGTATCAAAGGCAGTGCAAAAAAATAAATGAAATACTGAAAACTGAAAGCAGAAAACTGAAATGTCAGAATGTCCTTTAAGGGCTTCAAAATAGTGTACACTCAAAATAGGCTTCTGCTAAAACAGTCAAATCGGTTCACCTCGAACAACAATTGATCAATTGCAATTACCTACCTGCAGATTAGACTTACAGCCTGACTGGGGCCCCCAGGGGGCTCTGTCAGGGAGAGAAAGATCCAGAAACAGGTAACTCCATAGGACAGAGAGGAGAGGGAGCTTTTAATTGCTTTGTGCAGTGTGTAATTGAAGGTTCAAGTGTGTTGCCATGAGGAGTGTGACTCCACTTGGCCTTGTCTAATTAATCCCGTCACACAAGCCTTCTGCCTTCAATTTTCACATTTCGCTCTCATTGTGAGGTGAGAATAAAACTGGAAATATAGGTTGGTAACTGTATGCCTCTTACTGTGCCAGATGCACACAAATAAAACCATATGGATGAGAACCTAGTGTCTACGGGGCGCTTTCATTTTGAAAAGCAATTTCAGGGACACCAGAATCTCAATGTTTAACAAGATGAAGGCCCATCGCACCCAAGGGAATAGAGTATGCTGTGATGATTCTATATTGTTTGTTTAATTTTCAGGCACAGTGTTATTGTAACTTTCCAGTTTATCAGAATAGACAGTGTTATTCACCTTAGTGAATATTGCAGATCAGAGTGCCAACAATTTCTGAAATGTTTTCACTGGAGACCCAGTAAATACGGGTTCACATCTAATTGTTCCTTCCCAGAGAAAATTGTCTAAAAAATTGTTTTAAAAAATTAAATCAATAGCACACTCACCTGTCCATTGAGTCTTGATGTTATTTTTTATATCAATTATTGTGCATTTTGGCATTCACTAGATTAACTGGAAGAAGATTGCTCATAAGTGAATGGAAATAATTGTATTTAGTTATTAATCAGGGACCATTCCATAGTTAATTTTCACTCATCCATTCTTTTCATTATATTCCTGGCATATATTTCAGTGCATTAATTATCTTAAATTTAAGATAATAAACAAAAAAATTTCATCACATAACTTGCAAGTGATTTAATAGTCTTTAATAGCAAGGTGCCTGCTTTACCCTCTGGGGCAATAATATTAAATCACTAGCAAGTTATGTGATCAAAATTTAAGTTCAATATCTTAAATTTAAGATAATTGATGCACCGAAATATATGCATGCTAATCTGAATTTTTCCACCTGCTTTACTGCTACATAAATTAACCTTCGAACAATCTCATAAAAGCAGCCCTGCACAAAATGTAAAAGCAGAACATGCTCCACAAAAACAATTACTGTGGGTCTATTGTTAGATGTTGTGCAATATTTTATTTTTATTTTTATTTCCAACCTTCCCAGAACCTGTTGTAGATCGTACTTCACACATCACCTGAAAGCCATCTGAATCTACATGTGCTAGAATTGAGAGAAACGAAACGAATTACGATTTGCATATTTGTCAGGTTTAAAGTTGAGATCTTTGGCTGGCATTCTGTATGAAGAGTTGTGATCCACACCTTTTTCTTTTTTTATGTATCTTTTTTATTTACACTCTTCCACATGCCTGGCCTCGAAACAGCCAAGAGGAACCGGTGCACATTGCGAACTTCTCCTGGCACTGAGTGCAGGAACAACGTGCAACAGTATGTGCACCCTGTGTTCCTTCTGTTCACAGTGCATCTGAATATAGCAAACTGCACTGTTGCTCGCACTCCCCGATTCTGTTGTTGTCGTTGGACCACAGCCACCAATAGCAAGCCAAGTGAGTTAACAGACACTTCCGTTCATCACATAAGGAACCATCTGTTTTAATGTACAAATAAATAAATAAATGCCATTTCCATACCCCTTGTCTCCTCTTTCTGTTGCAGCACTGCAATAAACAGTGTTTTGAGTGTAATTTTTCATTCGCCGTCACACAATCTCTGGCAGCTTTCATTTGGAGATGATTGGCATGTTTTCTACCTGCGTGACAGAAATAGCTTCCCAAAGTAACCATTTCATTTGACCGACACTAAGGCAGCTCAGTTCCTTTTTGACATACATTTATTTACTAAGACTTTTGCAGTTCTTGGTCTAGCTTTTCATGGGATTTTATTAGTGTAACCTGGCACAATTATAAATATTGACAGAAAAGCATAAAATATTAAACTGAGCCCTGAGCCAAAATTTTCCAAGAACACACTGTTATGCTATAATATGACAGCTCTATGTTTTTATAAAATCTCTTTCTGTGTTTTTAACCCTCCACATCCTAATGTCTTTTAGAACCTCCATCTTAATTTTTTTCATTCACATTGTACTTTTCTCCTGTGATATAGTATACCAGCTCGTATGCAGCAAAAATAATGCTCATCAAAGCCAAAAGGTCTTTGAAAAAACATATTGTCTTGGCTCAAGATTCAGTCCGTTGCCCTTCTGTGGCCAACGCTGGACAGCAGGACTCTTTAGCAAAATTAAGTTTCACTTCAGTGACTTCATGAAGCTACCGGCTTTGTATGAATCCTGATTTAGATTTAAAACATTATTATTTCCTTAGAATTGCTTTACTGTGAGTGTGGAGTAATATGCAGGGCACAATATGACACAAGCTCTGTGTTTTTGCGATGTCAGTTCAGAAAAAGGGTTTTCTTTTTTTCCGTCGTGTGTAAGTTTGAGCGACTACGAGACATCTTTGTCTTACGTAGCTGCCACAACATATATTTAAATTAATCTCACAAATATAGAATTATCCACAGTGGTTATTTTCTCTTAGATATCATCAGTCATGTGTATTTATTTGATAATTTGTTTGCCTGTTCATATATTTGGACCTTTAAAATGAACAGAAAAAATCTATATTCTATATTTCACCACTACAGTTATTACAAAATTTTGAAGTAAAACTTTAAAGAAGAGTGTAATGTTGTAAGAGCAGGACCTAGCAATAAATGCATTATTTATTACATTTGGATACATATTAATACAGGGAAGTGATTCCATTCTAAAACTATGAAAGGAGAGATAGCAACTACATTAATCCACAGGAACTATTTCTAGTTTTTTTTTTTTGCATGACCTATTTCTGGAATCTAAGGTAGTTATAAATGTGTGTTGGTCTAAATTTACCTCAGAAGCATTTATCATTCTTGGGCTGAATTTACGGCCTACAGTTACCAGACGATGATCATACCCATATTTTTTAAAAAACAGTGTGAGCACAAGGTATGATTCTTTCACCTGAGATCAGGTTATTACTGAAAAGAAACTGCGGGCTGTCTTTGACAAAACTGTCTCCGTAGCCTGCTCAGAGATGTTATCTTAAACAGTCCAGTCTACGGCAGCTGTTTAATCACATTTCCACAGCTGAATAATTTAAAGTGAAAATGATCATATTTGTTAAACACTGATGAGTGCCACAAACAGTGAAATGAATAATGGATGTGCGCAGAACGAAATGCTCGAACGTACAGTGACTCGGTGCGGAACGTCTCAGAAGTTGCGCGGGGAGATAATTGGCAAGGGCACGCGTGTTCAGCGAGCCTCAGACGCCCCTCTCCCCGTCAGGTCTTGGGGCCTGGCGACAGATGGCCCACCACCTGACTGGCTGCAGTCTAATGTTAAGATTCATTGTGCCTGAGAGGATACTGGAGATCAAACGACATTGTAGAAGGTGAAGTGGCACATCGCGCGCCAGCAACACCGCGTGACATACGGCTAAGGAGCCGAATCGCTACGTCGAGAACGCTGTCGATTTTAACAGCGCCCCCCATTCTGTGGACAAAACGACGGAGTGGAATTGCTGGCAGACAGCGAGCGCCACGTAATGCATCATTCATTCCCTCCACCAGGATTAGATGTACATTAACCCTCCATCCTCCATCAATTAGCCCTCCAGATCTGACCAGATTAATAATTGTGATCACTATTATCATCATGATTCACAATTCATCATGATATTAATTTAAGATATGTGAAATTACAGCGTGTGACATATTGGCAGTAAAGGTAGTGGGCATTTTAGCATTAGTGCCATTCATTCAGAACCAGTATTAATTGACCTACAGTCTATACAGCAGGAAACATTGAGCTTGTTGGCATAATGCTTTTTGTCCATTTCTGTCAGGGAGTCTGCTTAGCTACCATAATGCTTTGTTAGCATGAAACACACCACCATTTGGACAAATCGGTAATACTTCCTGTCAGAATAAATTGATAAGTAGGATAATTGAAGGAGTTCAAAATAAATTTACAATTTGTATGTGTGGACCTTTTTGTTTTTAACAGATCACATGTTGTTACCCCTGGACCCTGGAAGTCAATGGACCCAAAGCTGAAGAGCAACTCTATCAATTTTCACAGCTTTCTTAACATGAATCATCTGCTCTATATTACTGTCTCACACGCAAGCAACAGCTCTGCTCCCGTCCGTTTCATATGCAAAAGACAATAATGAACTGAGTAAAACATAATGCCGTCCACCAATGCCTCAGCACAGATGTGCATTCTTTAAAAAGTATTCATTATTATTATTATTATTATTATTATATTGATACATCCATTGCAGATTAATCAAAATTATGCTAGCCTTCAGCAATGTCATGCCTAAAATAGAAGAGAGCTTGCTGTTGTAGCTCTGTGAAAATCATTGATTTCTACAAAGCAACATAAACTGTTATGTTCCTGCATGCTTCAGTTTAAAATCTCACACTGCTTTGCCTAGTCAGAACAATGGAAATTACCATAAATGTACCTACACCGTTGCAACAGCTGTAAAATGAAGTCCATTTTCAAAGCCGTTTTCAATTCCAGCAACTTCCTCTGGCATACTTAGTAATCTCTGTTGTTCCTGTGAATTATACCTGAATGATTTATGTTCACTGGCCCTTGCCTCTTACAGACACCAGCAGGAAAGACAGAAGTGCACTTACGGCCATTTTGTGGGCAAACACGCCGTATTAAAAGCCAACCCGTTTTGAAAATTCAAACAGTTTTGCTACATGCGGCACCCAAGTTTCATTTCACTCGACAAATACCTCAGTGTCATAGTCAATCAGGCCAGAGGGGTGAACAACACAAACCATTTAACCCTGGGCAAACATTGCACGCTATAAACCAAAAACAGAGTTTAAGAGCCTCCGCAAACAAAAGTGTGGATGACTGGGCGCAAATTATGACTGACCCTTGTGAGCACCAGCTACTCTCATAATGGGTTTGCAATGTCTCCAGAAGTGATGGCCATCTGCTAGAGGGAGAGAGTAAGAGAAAAAGAGCAATCATAGCTAGACACATATTACAGGAAAGAGAATGGTTGTCCATAAATATTAGCATTTGTTAAATTCAGGATACAGCGACTATACATTACAACTGTCAGTTGAGATATTATTTTAAATGAAATCTAAATTAACAGGATTACCTCAGTTATTTCCTGTCTAATCACTATGGGATTTAAGAGTTTCAGACAACAAGACTGTTTGGAATTGGCGAGATTTTTGTTTCTTATGAAATTGAACTGGCGAGAAGCGCCTTTTGAAACTCACAGACCACCGGTGTTGGCCATTTCCCTGATGGAACAAGATAATACCACATATTTAAAATATTTAAAGCATGGACATCTTTGCATAAGCTTTCAATGCTCAAGTTTGAATAAACCACAAGGATTTGTGTCCTGATGACTGAACTTTGCTTTCGGAAGCTAGTATTTGTGTGGGACTGCATAGATCTGAGGAGTTTTTCAGCTGCTCTACTACACATTTCTTGTTGTGAAGGGCAATTCAGGTTTCACAGCTACTTAATTCCAGCAAAAATAATAATTATGGCATGCTTTATTTTTCCAGTACTTCAAGCTAAGTACAGCAAAACATATGCCATAAATAGGGATCCCTACACAGCCCTTACAGAGATATGCAACAGGAGAGATCGATTTTCTGTATGACATTTAAGACATTTATGACATTTAATTTTTTAAAGGTGGTCAAAGAAAAATATTTCAAATGCAATAAACATTTTGTATTTCAACACTATTTTATTACACAAAGATTTAAACTGCTGTCCACCCCACCCCCCAAATTGCTACCTTTTTACATTTATTACACAGTGACTGTAATCATAGTTTCAATTCCTCAAAGTAAAAAAAAAGAAAATTAAAAAAAACAAAACTTTCTTTAGAATTTAGCTGCCATTTGTCTTTATCTGCCTAAAAGAACACACAAGCAGCATTCACATAAGGTGTGGTCACCTGAATATACACATTTTCTTTTTAAAAATTAAACAAAACATTCAATGACAGTGAAGTGAAGATTTGTTGCAACTTATGTGCTCTCATTATAAAATACCATCTAATTCTGGTGCTTTTTCCTGTAAAAAGATCATGTCGACATTGTATTTTCAATTCACAATGCAAAATGTACATCTTGCAACTATGAATAGTAAGACATTTGAAATACGATTTTATAGGCTGTGGTTATGGTAATATGCAAAAGCTCTGAAGTCCTATGTGGCAAATACATACACATAGAATAGTTAAGAAAAACTGTGTTATTGAGGTGGGAATTATAAAATGGACCAAATGCATCCATCACCTAATTTAGGACATATTTTCAGCATACCCCTTCTGAATATAAAGTTACCAGACACGAAAGTACTGCAGAAAGCATTGCACAGCGTGACGTGCGTTCAAATAATTACATGGAAAAAAGTTGATTTTTTTCCCCCATTTTATTTCTTCAATTCATCTTCAAACTCTTCAACAATATAGGGGAGTATGTGGGGAACTCCTGAATAAAGAGTATATAACCCCTTACAAATGGGTTTGTATGTAAAAGTGAAAATGACAATACTAACTAGAAAAGGGCCTGCACAATGCTGGAGCCAGAGCATAACAGAAGACAATTACTTCCAAGCCTCATGCAGTGGAATGGATTTTGTCAGTCGCTAGCTGGTTGAAGGAAAATTAAAAGGACAAAAGGGAGGAAAACAAACTTCACATTTATATTGAAGGTTCTCTGTAATTTCACATGACAGTGCCAGCACTACTAGTTCTTGTGTATATACTCATATTTACACTAGTCTTATCCCCCTTTCTGGCAACAGACATGGGGTAGTGATGTTGACTTGATTTCCTTATGCAATCACCCTCTTTCCTGCCGTGTTGGGCATGTAATGCTGTGGACAAGGCCGATCCTCTGAGCGTCTCTCTCTCGAGGGAGAAATCAGTTCAGCAAAACCATCAAATGTAGTCAAGTACTGGTGCGTATTGTCAAACTCTGACTAAGGTTAGACTAATCGCAAGAACTTCTGAACGGTGTCATCACAAGATGGGTCCCTCGTGACGAAAGAGACACGCTGTAAAATTAAGCTGTGTATGAGCTTGGACCTGCCTGAAATGACCACAGTAGGCATTGATTCCCTGAAGGCATTGCCAATACACAGCGCACGCAGCCTTCCCATGCGATCGAGCAACATAAATTCAATTTCAGCGAATCACACCGTTCATGAAGGTACTGTACTTCCTGCATGCCAGTACATAAGAGTCAATACATATTCTGGGCAAATTTAAGAAATTATAAAATTTACATCACAAATTTTGAAATAACTTAAAAAAAAAAAAAAAAAACATTTTGCTGATTTAAACCTTGCATAAGCTTCAAATTAAGATGCATTTTTAAACTGGCAGCAAAGCAAATGTCTTTTAAATGTGAACTAAATATTCAATTTTATAATATATTGTTTTAAGTCTATAATTATATCACTTCACCATAAAAGTATTTTAAAAGCATTTCATAACAATACATTGTATTATTTATTTAAATCAGTTACAAAATAGATGGCGAGAAAACTTAAAACACAAAGATTTGAGGAAAATAGACCTAAAACAACTGAAAACCATTTTGGTAACATTTTTTTAAAAATGCTCAGAATGATCAGCTTTCTCAAAGATTTTGCAAATCTTTCCTAGATATCCTTAACCCAAGACATCTCTTCTTTTGCAAGAAGGCAGCGTAGCTTAATAAATCTCCCTTTTATGAACATAAACAAATGAAATGAATGTTCGGCTTGGCCTGGGTAGGTTACACTGTCAGTCTTTGTCGATAAAGTGCACTCTCCATCCTGGATAATGGCCGCGTTGTGATACATAGGGGGTCAGAAGAAGCCTTAAAGTCTAAGTCTCCGATCACACGGTACTAGAATATCCCACTGATCGGGCATTAATAGACGTAGCCTTCGCTGTACGGATGGGGGTTGCAGTAGCCTCCTTCCTGTATGTACGGCATGTTCTCGTCGAAGTGCGACAGTGGGACTGTGTCCTCCTCGTTGATTTGCCGCTCGATGTCAGTCTTCAGCACGGGGCGCTGATTGTCAGGAAACGCCATGGAGAAGAGGGCCTCGGGATCACACACAAACTTGTACACATATCTCTCCCCCGCCACCTTGAGGATCAAAATACATATTCAAGTTCAGTATGCATAATGAGACCAAATGAGTAGCCTACTTCTTTTAAAAACAGGAAAATTCTTTCAAGAGTACTTCGATTTTTTTACTGTATTTATGGTCCATCTCACCTTTTGCATGATTCCTTTTTCATAGTAATAACGCAACGATCGGCTGAGTTTATCGTAGTTCATAGCTGGACGATTTTTCTGAATTCCCCAACGACGAGCAACCTTAAAGATATGCGCACACAAAAAATACCAAATAAGTATATTGAGCAAATATATTTGCTTTCATGTTCTCAGTCGGTGTTGTCACTTCTGCTCACACAAAGATGAATATTTATAGCACAGTTAGCCTGCTAATTTCAGGTCACCTAGCTGAAATACATGAGACAAGCTGAAATGGTGGTGATGAAAGCATTAAGTATTAAAATAAAGAAATAAATCCTTTCACAATTCAAATTAACACTCCTTTAACCTCCCTTCATCAACGCAAATAATGTATTTCAATCAAACAATTCAATGCCTATATAAAAACAGAGTGAGGCAACATATGCTTATGCCATGCATTGCTGACCTGACCACTTTCAATGCCCACCTATACACATTCTGAAGCTACTGCCACATCTTCCCAGCTTTTGATTAACCACCAACTGTTCTATAGAGGATTACAGCATCACCTCAGTTATTCTAACCATGTGTGCAAGAGGAGGTATTTCTAGAACAGTACTCTTATGAACAAATACCCTGGGCAAATAAACAGTTGTGCCTCCTTCACAAGATAATCAGTACATAATACTAAACAGACAAGAAGAGCTTGATTTACTTCATCAGTGCAACAATTGAGACTAATACATATTTCAGAATAATAACCATTAAAAACCATGCATATCGGTAATTAAAAAAACATACAACTACATGCTTGTCATTGAAAAGGTGCTAACAATGAGTCATCATGTACACAGCTCAGGGCCCAGCAGATGCCACAGCACCTGTCTCTGAGACCACCCACCAGTCTCCCATTTTATATCTCACTTCCCTTGGTCTCCGTAGACTTTGTACTGACAGTTTTGTGCCTTATTACTTGGTTCACCGCTTATTCAAATTTTACACCTGCCAAAGCCAAAGGGAGAATTTATGGCTGCTGACTGCAGGAGCCGAGCTTGTTTGGTCACCTGATGCCATGAATGGCCCCCCTGTTTGCTGCAGCTGGCCAATGGCTAGAGGCCAAGTCTACCCCCACCTATACAGGCTCAGCACAGAGGACATTGAGCTGCTCTGTGCATGAAGTCATGACAGAGAATAGGGCCAGACTCTTTCAAGGGGTCAAAAAATCTACACACATTTTTCATTTTCAGGCTCTAAACATATCAAAACATTAAATCGACCGGTTGTCCATATGACTGATTTCAAGGCTTTGGCCAAGTTTTTATCAGCAATAGGCTTTGTCCTTTTAAACAAGCAAATTATAAAGCCTTTTTTTGATAATGTACATAGAAAAAAATATTACTTGGCAGTCAGCAAAATTAAATTAGAAAAGGATCAAAGTGCTAGTTTTCTAGCCTACATCAAAGCAGGCCCACATTGCAAGCTGGGTTGGATCCAGGTTTTACTTTGTGCTGGAGTGATTTGTTGAGGTTTCTTTCAATTAACTTGATTAAAACCACCAGACTGTTTGATCAGATTGTTAGAACAATTTCCAACAAAGGAACCATTTTTATAGACGTGCTATTTTATTTCTAGTGTGCGACTGATCAGGTACAGATTAAAGTTTTATTCGGATGAAAAATAAACAGAATGAGATTCACCTCCTCTGGCTCAATGAGTTTGAACTCCATGCCACGCCCGGTCCAGGCGATGAAGTGGGAGTTGGAGGGGTCATCCAGGAGAGCCACCAGGAACTGCCAAAGTTGAAGGGAGCCGCGGCGCTGGTAAGTTGGGGCCTCGCGGTACAGACCAGACTCCTGTTTAATCTCACCTTGGGAAGGGGGGGGGGGGGGAGCAGCATTGATAAAAAGGTACACATGCTTTTAACTGAGAGTCAAATTTAAGGACACATTTTGATTAACTCAAGGCTATGGTTTAAAAAAAAACATATTTTTCTATAAATTTCTGTGAACACCAAATGCATAATGTGTAAAATGCAGGAAGAAAAAAAATGCTTGAATTTAGAGTAAGGAACAAACAGTCACCAAAATACAGTTAAATGCAAAAATATTGGCAGTGACACAATTTTTCACTCTGTACTCCAGCACATTGAATTTTAAATAAAAGAATGAATATGAGGTTAAAGAGCAAACTGTCAACTTTAATTTGAAGGTATTTACACTAAAACAAACAGCGAAAGCATCCAAGGAGTTTTTCAGGGCCAACAAGAGGATTGCTTTTGACTGGCCAAGCCAATCATCCGTCCTGAATACAACTGAACATGTGTTTCACTTGCTGAAGGCAAGACTGAAGGCAAAACAAACAGGAACTGAAGATGACTGTAGTACAGGCCTGGCAGAGCATCGCCAGGGAAGACACCCACCATTTAGTGGTGTCTACCAGTTTCACGCAGTCATCGAATGCAAAGAATTTGCAGCCAAGTATTAAATACTGTGACTTCTTGTCAGACTACGTTAATTTCTATAATTACTTTTGTTCCTCTAAAATGGGCAGACTATGTCTAAGCATGGCAGTAATGCCCACACGGATCACCCAATACGGATGTCAATAAATCAAAGCTGACAGTCGTCTGCACTTTAACCTCCTATTAATTGTTTTATTTCAATCCAATGTGCTGCAGTACAGAGCCAACACAACAAAAATTGTGAAAATGCGGCATTTAACTGTAGCTGAACCACCAAAGCTATTTTTACTTTTATAAATATAGAAGAGGTCTCACCTTCAAGCTTTTCAGGGACCACACAAGTGTCATCATAAAAATGCCTAGCGACTTTATCAAACATGCAGCCTACAAAACACAGAAAACAGAGCTGAAATTAACATGATGCCTCTTTTCATACAGAATAGAAACGTAATAGTACAGTATTCATAAGTTGTTATTAGACCCTAGAAAATGGGTTTGAGTCGGATATTATTAACATTTAAATAAAATATTAATATTTAATCCTTACCTTCAGTTCTGTTGGCATGTGCCAGAAAGCCCTCTTGTCTCATGTAGACAGAATGACAGCTAGGCACTTCTGCTGGAAAAACAAAATAAAGAGTTCTAAAAACCACAAGAAGACAATGGCAATGCCTATTCTCAGTGGAGGAGAGAAAATACTCAAAAACTAGTTAAGATTTATGAATGATAAAAGCATAGGTGCAAAGCTATTTATCTAAAAAATAAAACTACTATTATTTTGAGCGTGTAGATCAGGGGGAAATGAATTTTTCCAGAGACAATATAATGCGAATTAGAAAGTGAAACTTACAGTATAAGAGGAGTTTCACATCAAATGTGTAAGAGAAGGTTTTACAGAAGTTGATTAAGGCCGATTCAATATATTCATGCTTGATAAGAGATGTTAACAATTAATCTATGATCGATTATTAAGCAATAACTCATGACAGGCAGTGGTATATTGTGATTATATCACAGCTAAGGGGTGTTGTTTGGCCAAAATGAAATATAGACCTACTATGGCCTGGAATTAGTTATTGCTATTTTATAATATGGTTACAGAATATAATAATACAGATATTATACACACAATCCAATTAAAATGGTGTTCATTAACTATTTCATTACACGAATAATTTAAAAGAAAGTAGTTCCTGGCTGCTGGCACAAAGGCGGAGGCTATGTAACGTTAGTGAACTCTTTTGTTCTGCCAAACAAGCTAGCTAGCATTAGTGAGCTAACAAGAGTTTATGCCTTGTTTATGATTGATGATAAATAGCCACAGAGTGATGACTGAAATAGAACTGTAAAGAAGCATTAGACATCCAAACCGGTTGGATATACGGTTATAACACTATCTATTAATAATACTATTATTAATAAGATTGCGAGATTTGCCCTACCTGTTTTATAATCATCATTATACATTCATGTTGGTCAAGCTTAAAGTATGACTGTATTTTGGGTTTTCTCCTTAGGAGAAAATATGTGGTTTCTCTAGCGAAAAAAAAGCTCTACTTTCTAAAATTCTGAGATAGTCTTGGACATCTACATCTTGGTACTGGTGCAGATACAGTCAGTATTGCGTCACAAGTGCGTAGGCAGAGCCAGCAAGGGGCAAAAAATCCTGTATCTGTCACTGTAAGGACACATCGTAGATCGAGCTAGCTATCATTGCTATTTTATTATAACGTCTGCAAATTACATTACATACCAAGGTATTTTGGTAATATAAACCAAATAAAACTCGAGTGCTGTCCTTATGTGATTACAGAGTGAACAAATGATCCAACTCAGTGGTCAATCATTCCCGGACATCTTCTATCTTATTGAATCCACCGGTAAGGAGCCTTGTCAACTACATTATGATCCTAACTAATATGAACTAACATTAGCTGGTCAACCATAATCAAATGGGTTCATTTTGAACATTTACTTTTATTTGAGAATATTTTCATACATTTTGTTTTCACCCATGTAGAAATTACACCACTTTGTATATCTATTTTGCATTCACTGTGAAGGTCTTCCTTGGTTTACCAGGCTCTTTGTGATTTTCGAGCTCACCAGTGCGGTCTTTCTTCTTAGCAATTTTCCAAACAGTTAATTTAAGTAAGTCTAAGGTGTGGCCTACATCTCTGACTTTTTTTTATTTCTCAGCCTCGTAATAGCCTCCTTGACTTTCACTGGCACAACCCTGGTCTTCATGTTGACTGCCAATATCAGACTCCAAAGGCAATCAAACGGCTAGAAGCAAAAATAGATACTGAAGGCTCTTGCACTAGGGAAGCAATACGCCTGACTAATCAGAACGTTATGATGCCCTGAAATGGGGACTATTCATAAAAAGTGCTGTAATTTCTACATGGAAAATAAAAAAAATACCCTTAAATAAAAGGTGAGAATGTGCACTTTAACCACATACAAGTTGTTTGATTACAAATATAAAATTGTGGAGTACACAGCCAAATCAGAAAACATTATCGAGCTCACTGTATATAGCTAATGTAAAAAGTTAATTGACACATCACCACACATGTTGATTTTGGATTGCTTCTAAGGATTAATATAAAACATTGGTCCAGTAGGCTTTTGTTAAATGAGCAATGGAAAGTTAATACTGCTTTATGTACCTTAGAAGAATTCACCTTAAAATCACCTATAATCTGCCAAATGTTTTTTGTTTTTACAGATGTTAAATCTGAACACATTTCTCTCCAAACATTTAAATATTCCTCAGACTAAGACATAAAATGAAAATAAAAGGCTATTTATCCTCCCAAGGTTTCTGGGAAGCAACAGAGTTTTTCAGACAACTCTGTCCTTTCTGTTTACATTGCTCCATTTTTGTTTGATTTCTGTGGTGCTTCATCATTGAAGTCATAAGTCAGATTATAATCAAACTGTAGAAACATTTACAAAGTGCCTGCTCAATAAAATGACTACCCCAGTTAATTTGAAGCCATAAACATTGCTTTGAGATTCATCAAAGTAATGGGCTGGTGGAGGAAATTACTGCTAATTAAATTGCCAACTACCCTAGTCTCCTTCCCACAGGACAGTGGCCCACAGACAAGCCTCCGTATGAGTCCTAATAAATCCCAATAGAAGGGTCAATCTGAGCTGTAAACCATGTTGAAAAGGCTACAGTCCACCAGGCCTGCCATTTTACACACACCTGCTATACATTCATGTCTGCATATGCTATGGTCAGAGTTTGACTACACTACGTGTGTTAGCATTTAATCATGTCTAAACTTTAATGTAGTCTACAATTATAAACATGAAATTTGAGAGGAAAAGCATGATATCCCCACTAAGAATATTTTACATCTGCCTAGGGAGCACCATTAGCTGACATGGATGGAATATTGTTTCCGGGGTTACAATTTATGATTGCAGTACACAAATCAGATGTTTTTTATTTCTTCAACCCTCTGTGATTGTCTTCCTACAATACTCAATAGGCTTGAATGATTAAAAAATACAATAAATTAATTTTCAAAGATCCTTTGCCATTTCTGCATGATTTTAACAGATAATATTTGGCTTTACTAGATACTAGAGTGTACATCTGAATATCTAAGCTGATTATATATTTACAGAGTATAAATGTAGGGGGCCTTTGTGCTGGTGTATGTGGATGACAGGCCATCTCAGAACAGAGCAAGGGGAAGGAGCGGTTCTGAGGCAGAGGGAGGAGGAGCGCGGACTGTTTTTTATCAGAATAATCTGGACAGGAAGCAGCTGCGGGAAAGCTGTGTTCCTGTCCGACCGGGCTCTGCAGCGTCTGCGCTTTATGAATGAACACAGCAGGCAGCCACAGTTTCATTCACGTTGGCCAAAGGGGCCAGCGGCCCCAGGGCCCGGGGCCCAGGGGGGTGGCTGTGGGTGGGGGGTGGGGGGGTGACATGGTGAACCCAGGCTCACTTTCTATTCCAGGATCACAGGAAATTACACACGCCCGCCTGACCCCGAGCAGCCGCACAAACCAGATCAGGAGCCTAATAAAGATTTAATCCTATAAACATTTCCATTCCTCAAACGATCTTCTGCACAAAATGGAGGAAGCAACGTATGTGCCTCCACACTTGAGAGATTTTGGGAATTACATTTTCTTTAGACTTTCTCTCAGGCAATTTTCTGACATAAGACAGCCATCTTCATTCTGGTACTACTATGTTTTCCAGTCCTGGACAGATGGACTTTTCTTATAGCATATCCATATGGTGCAAGGTACAAGCAAACAAAGAGACCTTTCTCTTACCAGAGTCATAGGTGAAATCTCTTGGCTCCTGTTTGATCATCATGGATGGAGCGTACGCTTGAGGAATGGGGGCCCCCACCATGGCAGGGTGTTCGAACAGCGGGTCAGCAAACTCCTGCTTGAACCCTTGGGGAGGGAACGGGATGTTTGGCTCTGACATCTGTCTATGGTACATTGGGCGACCGTCCCGGGACATGGAGGAAGGTGTAGGGAAAGAGTGACAGGGCTCTGACAGCTGGCGTCGAAATCTGTGCAGAAGAAATGACCAGAAAACAAAAAAAATATATTGTTCAGCTGGAAAAACTTGTTCAATAACTGCAACATCCATCCAGTGACGTGATCCATTATATCACGTGTAATATCCACAGTGGTAGCAGGTTACCTGTGGTCCATTGTGAAGGAGCTGTCTGGGATTGGCTGTGTGGGGGCTGGGTGAGGGTACGTCCTGTCTGGTTTTGGCGTGGGGGCTGAACTGGGGGAGGCATGGTGGAGCGGGGACACAGGGGTGCTGCCGGGAGTGGGCGGACTGGAGGGCTTCATGGTCGTATGGGGCTTCGGCTCGTAGGCACTGGAACACATGGGAGAGAGGAGCCACCGTCAGCACCAGCAGGATCGGCAAGATCACCACAGAACCCCCAGGTTTCAAAGTCATTCAAAGCCCGGGCTGAATAACTGGGTTAATAACTTTTAAGGATAGGGTTATTATATAGGAAAGGATATTCAAGGGTGATTTTCTGCAGTATCAGGGTGGACCCAGGATCTATGTTCAATGGCTCCAAAATATCTAATACGTCCTTTTACACAGCAAATCCATGGATAAAAAGCATAACCTACTGGCAGCAGCACAAACATTAAGTGTGAACAGTATCAAAGCTAGTAATCACATGGCATGATTCAGATACTGTTGTACACATATTTGTAAAGTCTTAAAAATGTTTTATTAATTTGACACTCTTCACAGAAAGACGTTAATCCACATACAATGACGCCTTATATTTTTCAGCTTCACCTATAAGATGATAAAGTAATTCAGTAACAAAGAAGCCTTTTCCATGGTCTGCCAAGGCCTATTTAATCCTCTGTACTGGATGATTAAGTAGGTGGGACTGAATTATGTGGGCTCTGACATTTTCCCTATGCAACTTTAAACAAATTGTCATTATTATTATCAATGTGGCTGTTTCACTCAAGTGTCATTTGCCTTATAAAAACAGATCTGCTGCTTGCATAATTACAGAAGCATATGGGAAAGTAAATGCCATGCACACTTTGCAAATCAAATCAATGGAAGCCCGAATGTAGCTAGGCAACCATGCGTTTGCTGTGCGTTTGTTTTTGCACTTTTGAAAGAGCAATTCATCGCATTTAATGTGAGGTAATTTAGGTATAGTAAACCCCATTATTTTTTTCATTTCAGGTGCATGTTACTCGAGTTACATTCAGACTGTTCAGAGAAGCAGGCAGCTTTTGTCCATCACTTTCACAGGGAAAAGCCTGATATTTTACACAGTTTTAACTACAGCAATCAAGGTTAACAATATTCTTTCCTTTTGAATAGTACCGAAATGATCTATTTCAATCAACACATTAGATTAGAACTGAATAAAAAGAAGCTTGGGAAATGAAGAGAGAAAGACACACGATATGAGAAGCAGGGCTTCAATTAACCTCTTTAACCAATCGTATTCCCTAGATTACCAGTGAGTCAATCTTTGTGCGGTGTAGCGTCATTAACAAAGACCTGCCAAACAACATATTGCAGGTTCTAATGACAGCATTCAGAATTGAAATAAGAAAAGGGCATGTGACTTTTCAGTCGTCTTGCTTGTAAGGGCAAGCTGAGGCATGGGGCCCAAATTTAATTTTCTTCTAAAGGAAAGTGTCCTCAGCGAGATCATCATAAATGGTCAGAATTTAATTTAGTGTTTAGCTCTGCATGTCATGCATCATATTTCTGCTAAATAATCTACAAGATCCTGCATTTTCCAATACAGAAGTGCACAGGAAGCATCGCTTTATCGAGGCAAAAGGAAATGAAAGATTGTCCTTATCCTCGTCCTAAAACCAATGCTTGTCAGAAATCTTACATGGTGTGAAATTGGCAACCTGGTGGCGCAACTCGCCTTTAATAGAACAATTCAAGCGGAAGGAATAGGGGGGGGGGGGGGGTTATCCATGGCGTGCCACGCAGGGTGTGACACTTCCAGGGACCCCAGTACCACCCTGTGCCCTGCCCCCTCACCTGATGCTGTACAGGCACTTTTCCCCATAGCTGAGTTTGAAGGGCTGGCCCTGGCTGCAGGCAGAGCTCAGCTCTGAACAGGGGCTGTGCGGCTCCTTCTTGATCTTCAGCTGCAGTCCATGGAACGCCACTACACGGGCGCAAAGGGGCGGAGGGGAGAGAGGGGGAGAGGAAGGGGTGTTGAGGGTAGGTAGGGACAGAGGGAATAGGAAGATTAATACTCATTCATCACCGGCTTATAAAGTCACAACATAATGGCATTACGCAGAGACAGGCCACTCCCGACCCACATGGCTATAGAGCCACGCCCGCATCACCGGGCATTAAGCGACCACAGCACTCGATCATTCAGGGAGACTTACTTAAAATCTCATTAATAATGCCATTACAGAACGGGGGCCATTACACTGCAACGGCCTCAAAGCTTCGGTAAACTCCCTTCATATCTCCTTTCAGTCATTTGCCAATATCGTCCCGACGGTTGCAGTCCCATTGATCTCAGTATTGTTCTTTACCTCTCCACAGTCCCGGTGCGTACTTAAATGGCTGCTAAGTACCAAATTATTCCTGATTAAATTCCCATCATCTGCAGTCATGATCAACGCTAATTGAATTACACAGACTGATCAAGGCTCTGGGCCCACTGTATGTGTGGGGGGATACAAGAACAAACATCTCACAAACGGATTGAAAGCCTAAAGCACTTCGAAATGTGCTTTTCTCAGACCTGGGCTGAATGTGTTGTCCCTGATCAGAGTGGTTTCTGAATAGTATTTGTAATTTTTCTTTTCCTTAAGAATATTTTCGGTTTGCTTTATTCCAGGCACAATCAACCCATGGTATCCTCTTCTGGCAAACAAGCACCGTGCCTAAAATAACTTAAATGGCCCTTTCATTCCCCTGTGCCTGTTCTACCATTGTCATGTGAGAACAGCCAATGGGATCACTGCACTTTTGAGTAGGGAAGGTAACCTTGTGTTACGAATATTCCTTGAAACTCGAAGGACAGTCTTTAGGAGAATAAATTGTGTAGGGTGTACGTGAAATATAAAATGTGCAAATGCATGAATTAGGACCTGTCACAGCCCTGAAGACATGGCTATGGGTTTGGATCTCCAGAACAAAAAACCTTTCCAAAGTCTTTCCACACAGTCTTGGAAACAATAAAAACCTATTAAATGCTAGCAAAAAAATTGTCTTTCAATACAATATGTCACATATTTTTACAACTTTACACAAAACAATATTTGCTTTTAGCAAAAGGCTATATAAATGGTCTCAAAAGAGTATTTCTACTCAATAATTTAAAAAGAAAGCATAATCAAAACTAACAAGCACCTATCAAGGTGTTTTCTGTGGAATGTTCCATTTCAGGTGCAGACGGGGGTGCCCTTCAAGGCAACGAGGAAGAGGAGTTCCGGATGTTTTTCCTCAGTCCCGTCCACATGCTGACAGATGCCTCGCATGGCGGCATGCGCTGTGAAATCAATCTAACAACACGAAACCCGACGCTCCTGTCTCAGGGGACGTGCACGTGGGTGCTTGTTTCAAAACAGAGGAATTGTGCAGAGCCCTCTGTGGGGCGTGACCTTTACAGGTCATCGATGAAAGGTCAAAGCGGCATTTCCTGAGGGGAGACCTTTGACTGGGTCGAACACCATCATGGAGACAGAACAGTCTCCTTATCAGGCTAATTAGGTGATTCCTAAAGAAGTACCTGAAGCAGACTTCTGGATAGTGTGTGACATGTTGAGCACTCCGATAAATCACATTTTTTTATTAATGTAAATGTAACGTAATTTAGAAAATTTTTTAATTTGCATTTTTAAATTAAGACCCACCCACTATTTTAGTGTTTCTCTCCATTCACTATAATAATAATAATAATAATACATTACAGTAAGGGTTCTATACTTCTCACTTTAAAAGCAAATATCTGAAATATCTAATACATCTAAAGTATGGCATTGTATTTCTACTGTACGTACCACCCACTGTAAAATCTGCTAATCATCTGCTAAGCTTATTTTAGGTGTTGTCTGAACACCTTAACTGAATATGAAGTGAACAGATGCTGTATGGCACCTCCAGCAGTCCAGTCAGATGTCATGTTTCCATTTTGTCTTCAAAATATTAATAGAAAATGGAGAGAATTTTTATTCCTCGTTGGCAAATAGAACAACAGGCCATTATAAAACACAGGCACTTAAAAAAGACCTGGATATGCCAGTATAGATTTTACGCAGGGGCTGAAGGTACACAAATCGATGGCGAATCCATTGCTCTTCAATGGAAACAAACTGTTCTTCGCGGCTCAGATTTTCATCTGCATGACTGCATGCCGGTTCGCCCATCACGGCCAGATTGCAGCGATTACTCTTTGCATTGATTTTTTTCTTCTTAATGGACAACGTTTTAAAAAACATACGCATTTATGACAGTTTATTACCACTGCCGTGTTCCTCATTACATCTTACGCAAACACACTTTCAGTATCAGTCCATATGGTTAAAAGGTGAAAGTATCACAGTAATACATTTGCCATGCATTATCTATTTTTGCTTCGAAACATCCAATGAATACAGATATATTATATTGCGAAGAATGGTACCCTTGCGTCACAACCCAGACACACATTTTCCACATACAGCCACAGTCCTATGCTACTTCATTGAAAGGCACCATCTTAAACTTGAAAACAAGTCATATACACATAAACACTGCAAGGATGCTCAATACACCTCCCCCCTCAACAGATGGGCTGCGATATACACAGTGGGGAAAACATCTGGGGAAACTGTGGAAAAAAAAATGTGACTAAGCATTTCCATTCAAAACAACATGCTTCAAAAGGAATCTGATTTCTGTTCAGATTTTTTTGCCGTTGTCTTCACATAAAACAAAACTGCTATTTTTTTCCCCTCCTGTAAGATTTTAAATGAAAACAAATGTCTGGCTGTATGAGAAAAATAGCTCTTGCTATTTTATTTTTAAAGAAAGAACAATTATGATTAAGTACCTTTATGTAAAATTTATGCTTAAATGAACTGAATCTTACGTACTGACCAAAGCAGTCACAAATATCTGTTCAGTACTGACCAACTGCATAGGAGCCATTTGAATTTAACAACCTCTCATGCATGACAGAAATTACACATCATTCATAGAAGCAGAAAAGACCCCGGAGGGGAACAGTTCTACACTGGGGATTTACAAATGGTGTATTTTGGCATTTACGTTCCACCTTTGGCAGGCTTTCTTCGACTTCATTCATAAAAATAATCCTGCTCTTTTTGGCAATGGCACAAAGAGGAAGTCCACATCACAGTATGGCCACAATGGGATTTTTAAGCGGTGACATCATTTTGTATCAAATTAAAGTTCAACAATGAGATTGCGCGCTTGTGGTCGCGGTTTGATGTTCCATATGGAAGTTCTACACGATGGTGGCGTGGAGTCTCACCTTTGCTTTTCCACCTCCTTTAGTAATGCTAATGAGGTCTCTACAGACACATTTCCTGGCCTCCGTTTAAAGGCAAATTACACAGGATATTCTGGAAAATATCTACAGAGGGTAGATCTCTCAGTGCATCTTTTACACAAAGGAACTCTCCGCACATCCTTTGTGCGGGGCACACCGGAACAAGGAGCGGACAACTCACAGGATCAGAACAGGATCATATTTCATTTGCCGTTTAAAAAAAGGAAGTGTACTCCCCCCGCCACCCACCCCACCCCCCCACCAACATATGCTAGGGGTGCCAAATCTACAATTTCAGGAACATATCAGTGAAAGCTGTCATTTTGGCAGGTATGCAGATAAAATGTAGAAATTAAGGGAAACACCAGTCTCTAATGCGAAAACACTGAAAAATGTACAATAATGTGGTCCAACAGCTCTCCCACCCTTCTCGTCAGGGTTTCCTAGGTTCAGCCACACGGGGGGACGGGAAACGCCCCCTCCAGCTCCCCAAACTTGGGCGAAGCCCATATGGGACTGCTGCAGGCTGGAAAGCCTGAACGGGAGCCCAACCACGGAGCCCTCGCCCTTGCACCATCTGTTTCTGCCTCCCCAACCTGCTCCATCATGCCAGGAGTACGTAGTCAGCAGTCTCTTACTACAATAGGGAGGGACGGTGGGGGCTGCAGGGAGTTAACCACACGGTCGTGATGAACACACTATTTCAGAAAGGAGGGACAACCAGCGCTGACCGCTCGGGCGTTTCGTGAAAGTTTAACTGACGCCAAAACAAACGGATGTTTGTAGGAATAC
This sequence comes from Anguilla anguilla, assembly GCF_013347855.1. Taxonomy (NCBI): domain Eukaryota; kingdom Metazoa; phylum Chordata; class Actinopteri; order Anguilliformes; family Anguillidae; genus Anguilla; species Anguilla anguilla. The sequence continues at coordinate 65,356,284 of NC_049201.1, forward strand.
TGACAAGTTCCCTTTGGCCAAGCGGTCCCTCACACTCTTAAAGAAATGTAAAAACTGAAATTTCGGCTCAAAGGGAGGACCACGGACAAAGAGCCAGGTGGACACTGGCACAGAAGACTGCACAGATTCACTGAGCTGTGACCGTTCCTGCCTACGTAAGGATCTCCAGCACTGGCTGTGTTTGACTAACCTAAAAGACACGTAAACAGTGGGCTCCAGTGTGACACATACCCCACAGGCACATTCGCTTTCTGGCATCGTCGTGATCATGATCGTACCGGGCCAAGTTTTTTTTCCTGGAAATCCATTTCAGACACTATGTAATGCCTACAATACTGAATCACAAGCGTCCACTAGCAGAGAGATGCTTACTGAGTGAAAAAGCAAAGCATCAAAAACATTTTATTTGATTTGCGTATGAAGACCAGCAAATCATATTCACCCAAAAATGTTTCCGATTTACCCTGGTTTACTTTTCAGAAGGTTTTAAGTGGCTTCAAAAAAAAAGACTCAGTGTGTTAAAACACACAGAAATATGTAGTATATAAGCACAAAACATTGCTCTTATAAGTCACAATGCATTCACCAACCAAACTACTGTCCCTTACCTAAATTCCACAATGTGAGAGGTGGAGCTACAAATACTGAGCTACGTATTCCTGAAAGTTCCGTCTCTCTACAATAATAGCTGAAACATTCCAATTTGATGCATCTAACGCAAATTAAGGGGCATGCACGCACGCAATATTGCTGCAATGCACATGCAGCATTATGATATAGCACAAGTCACAAACAGGAAACCTCCCGTAGTCAGGAGGCAGAGAGGACAGAAGGAACACAGGAGCTGAATATCTGATGAGTCCATAGACTCTGTGGTGGAACGCTGTCCTTTTATGTCACAATGACATCTAATCATCGCTGAGCTAACAGCGGGGCAGGACTTGTTCAAAGCCCACTGGTTTAAATGAATTAAGAGCGAAACCAAATCAGAGTGCGGTGCCGCGTCTTCCTCATTTATTTCTGTTGATCTCAGCCTCTCCCCATCACAGCAACACTGCATCCCAGGAGGCCCCATGCAAGAGCACAGGTGAGACAACGGAAAGACAATGTGAAGAACAAACCCCGGGAGGCGTACTCACAGTTTTCAGTCTGAAAGTCTGGAACAAACTGCTCATCATTGTCGGGAACTTGAGCTAGAGAGAACACGGGGATGAGGGGGCATTGGGAGAAAGGACAAGCTGTTAGACGCCATAATGCATGTCACTCACTGGTGAAAATAAACACCACCGTCAACACCAATGACCATTCACACTATTCATGTTACAAATTTTGCTCTCAGAACTTGAGCATAATCTGTTAATAAGACAATAATAATAATAATAATAATAATAATAATAATATTAGTTTACCTAGATATCCTCAACCAGAGGCCATTGCACTTGGCTTGGTACACCTATCCACACCAAACATCAAACACATCAAAGGCTGCTGTTGCACTTGTTTTTCCAAGATAATTCAAACAACATGTTTTAACCGTTTGGAATCAGGCTATCACACTTTAAAAACAATTTTTGAAAGTGTATGTTTTTCTCTTGCAAAGGTCACGTCCTTATGATCTGTCTTATTTTTAATTATGTTGCTTGGAAAGACTGAGCATGAAATTTAGAGAACACCTGTCACTTGTTATGGTATTTAACAGGCATTTGTTCCCCTGTCTCCCGTAACTTCATCATTCACATATTTCACAGATACATATTACACACACACACACACACATATATATATATATATATATAAACATACATATTTACACTTTGAACCAGTTGTCATGTCCCTCAAGCCAAATTTGAGGAGTTGCTGAAAGCAGCAATCTGAGATTTAACTGTGCTAAGTCATTAACACGTTTATTTATAAGCACAAGACATGTGGAACCTCATTTTCATACTTTTTATTGGGAATGTTATAGAGAACTGTTGACATGTTGAGACATGTGGATATGCCTGTGAACTTCCCTTTATACAACACATAAAAGAACAAGAACTGTAAATGCAAACATGCCTGAACTAACCACAGGCATATTTAGTACTTGATCAGTCACACTGCAGTGAGAAAAATGAATGTATTCCTAGACCTATTTTCATAAACATATATCTTTAAACATTATTGTTATCTGATTGTCAGTCACTGAATATTTTAATATTGAATACTTTCATTTTTTTAATGATTACCAGCACCCTCTAATTATCAGGTCATTTCTGTAATTACACTGAATTTTGTTATTTGAAACGGCTTAGACTGCCCAGAATGCAACAAGAGATATGACATAAAATTGATATCGACTTACTGCACACAAACACCTAATATCAGTGATATCAGATACCCCCCTCCCCCAACACATACACACACACTATAGAATATATGGTCTGAATTTGGATGATAAAAGACTATATGATATTATACTTAGAATGATCAAGTTAAAACTGATTTTACTCATTCTCTCTCCTATCATTAGTACAAAAACCGTCCATTTTATGAGGCAAACAAGTAGTTGTACGCAGAATAACAATAGACGGTGATCCTTAAAGCATGGTAAGGTTCTAGCACAGTGAGCTCTACACCATCAACGCCACTACTAAAGAGCATAGCCTGCAGAGCGGGTACTGTCCAACTTACTTTTCTACGGCATCATTCCTATGCTATTTTAAGACAACATCACATAACAGAGTACATAGCTCCATACACACGTGTAGAATAACCAATAGCTCCATACACACTTGTAGACTAACTAATATCTCCACACACACGTGTAGAATAACCAATAACCAGGTAATACCAAACTACCACAGTATGGAACTTTACTTTAAATGAAGACACAGATATTTCTTTAAAAAATTATTTTGGTCTATCAGAAACCCCTCCCGGTGTGGGAGTGAGGGGGCTGGTAAGTGGGGTTGGAGCACCGCATGTAACTACTATGGTAGCCTGTCCATAGCCCTGAGGAACAAACAAGTGTTTTGACTTCATTATGTATATTTTAACATGCTTAGCGGATGCTTAGCTCCTAAAATGTACTACTGAAACAAATGCATAACCTATTTAAAAGCGTTGTCCAAACACAACCGCATTATGTTCTTAAATGTGATACTAAAAAGCACAGAAATGCGACCACAGCAGTACTCTTCTAGCTTTAATCATAAGCCTGTCATCTCAGCTAAGAGGCATGCTTTTAAAGTGAGTGAAACAGAAACAGAGAGAGAGAGAGAGAGAGAGAGAGAGAGAGAGAGACCCGCAGACAGACTGTGTAGCAGGATGTGAGTCACTCCACTCTCCTTGAATGGGACAGCTGATCCGCGGAACAATTCCTGAGGACAGCAGGAGAACTGGAGCTCTGCCGCCATTCACAAAAAAAGAAAGGAGCGATGGCCAAACAGAGGCCTGTCTAAAGTTGCACATCCTTTGTGAAAGATATGAAAAAAAAGCTGGAACCGTGCGCTCTGCGCTCACTCTCTCCGTACCCTCCAAATCTGACGAAATCAGCTTTATTTATTCAAACATTTTTTGAATATCAAAAGAGGGGTTTATATGAACCAACAAAAACATTCACAAATCTGCCAATATCTGCCTTAAATGTCATCGCATTTCAAGGCTGCTATTATACTCTTTTGCTACTTTAAGTCTAAAATTCAGATATTCTGTAAAAGAATGTAAAAAAAATTCAAATTCAAGAAATCTAAAATGCTCACACCACCTATGCGCAACATATGAGTATATAATTTAACGTATGGGATTCTCATTAAATATCTTTAAAAGGCCATGAAAACCAACACATTGCCACTAAATCCCAACAAAACTACCTCGTCAAAAAAGGCAAAAAAAATACATTTTTGTATGTAAAATAAGTACATAGTCTCCTCATTTCTAGAACATCTTCCTATAAAGTTTTAGTGACCCATCAACTTCTTTACCCATGATGTCGGAAATTTAGTCTGTCTAATATAATCCCTTCTCTTATTTCCAATTACCTGAACTAATAAATCTTTGAAATAGGTAGGTGTTCATTTTTATCTTAATGGACAGGAAGTAATTTATTAAGTTCGGAGTCTTGAAACACACTTCTCATTGATAGAGGACAGGTAGAATTGTAATCCTTACAGTAATATCTACTCCAGTGGACATAGTCATTTTTTTCTGACTGAAACACTAAAATATTAAAATTATGTCTTATTCTTTTAGAAGCCCTGCGGTATATACTTTATAATCTTACCAGCTCAATGTACTGGTGAAGAATTTCTACATCTATTTTAAAACATAAATTTCATTTCAAAATCTTAATTTATATTGCTAGCATTTTTAAATGTATTAAAGAATGGATGAAGCTGGTCTCAGGTCATAAAATATTGAGTTTCTTTATCACCTATGTAACAGTAGCAAAAGATTTTTCATCCACTTGAGAAAACTCAGAATACTAAGACATGCTTCCACCAAAAACACCAACGTTGACAAAACATGATATAAACATCATTCCTAATTAAAAGAAACATTACACTTTTAGTTACCATATCTTAAATGGGAACTCAGTTCGTTGAAGACTGTAACTGATCAAGAAATAACAGCTGTGTGCTTTATCATTTTCAGTTCCAAATGTGATATGAGCAAAACAAAACTGAAGATCACATGCTTCTTAGTGAATTTCATGACACATATTTCAAAAACAAGTGGTACTGTCTCTATCAGTAAAATGACTTCCACCCAGCTGGGGTAATCTATTATGAAGGGCACTCGGAGCACATTTTCCAGTATATTCATGAACAGCCAGTGTCTTGCAACATCATCTTTATGTGCCGTTAACCCATCAGGAAAAACAGGTACAAGTAAAACTGCATACAGCATGTTAGGAGCATGTCAGTAGACTCACAAGCGATCATGTTTATATTACTAAACAAATAAATCAACTAATATGTTAAACAAATTTTGGTGAATATGTGGTCCTGAAATGTAAAGCAAGGTTTCAGTTTGAATTTCACAAAGTGCTTTGCATTCATTTTCATACCCATTACGGCTTTTGCTTATTTAGGTTGTTTGCTTAGTATACAAATTTGACGCCATTTTTAAGAACAATCACTAGCAGACCGCAAAGTTTAAAAAAAAAAAATATATATATATATATATATATATGTTGCGCTGTTACAGAGCAGCAAACACAGACAGCCTTATCTAAATAAAGAAATCTAATTCAAGATATAAAACATGGGCATACAGCAGGATATTCAATTTTCTAAAGAACAGGTCTTAAAATAACTGCATATGAACTATTATGTCACGATTCAATATAAATAACCCAGTAAATTACGCAATTCAATACCACAGGAAGCTTTCATAGGACATTCTAATCATACTTTTAGCAATAACAATACAAGATGACATTTATACTAATTCAGATACATATTTAAATAAACAATTACTATACTTATACAGACACAAGGTCAGTCTCTCTCCCTTTTGCTCTGGACTAAAAGCAACACATTGACAAGATAGTACAAGCTTATAGCTTGACAATGATACATGTCCTTAACTTCCCCATCTCCATCTTGAATCAAAGAGTTTCAGTGGAGACGTACTATTTGTCATTTCGAAAGAGTGGAAAAAACTCCTCTAGGTTATCAGGTTATTTTGCAAACCCTAAGGTATTTGTGCATGGAAAACTTATTGACCTGGAAAAAAAGTCCACCAAGGGAACACTCTTTCTACCCGAGTCCCTACATGCTGACTAAATTCTCAGCCCAATGTAAAGTTAAAAAGCTAAATTTAAATTCATGATACATTATTTACACAACTGAACATTGCTTCACCAGTATTTTCATCTACAAGAAAATATTAATGGCATACCTAAATGGACAGAAAACAACATAAGAGAATGTAAAAAATATATGCACGATACCAGCATGCACAGAGTGCTACACCTATATTTTCTGAAAAATAAAAAATAAAAGACTACTTAAAAAGAAATAACATTGTACAATGGCATTTATATAAAACAGCTAGTATATTTTGAAGCATCAGTCCAATAACCTCGTTATGGTTGCAGGGCAAATATAACAACTAATTCATATAGCCACCAAGAATATCAAGGTTAAAATATGGTCCTTATGGATTCATCTTCTTAAAAGCATTATTTTCAACAGGCATTTCAAACAAGCTGAAAATGTAGTCAAAGATATACTGATAACTGAAACTGACAAAGGCTCCATGCTGACACAAACTGGCTGAAGACATACAAAGAGAAGATAATACTCATCACCAACCTAAGCTTCTGTGCTGTAAATAGGATGGGAAAAAGACACTTGCACTTAAATCCTGAAGCATCACGTCTGAATTAGACCACAAGGACGAGTTCTTGCCATTAGAAAAATACAAAATAATAATAATAACTATAGTAATATTTTAAAAAATTAAAAATGCCAAGTCACAGGTAGACTCTTTTGCGCACCTCTGAATACATAAATCCACTTTTTAAAGAAAAAAAAAGAAGCACGAGAGCAGGGAGCACAGCCGCTGAGGGTGAGCTCTGGAGAAAGGCGAGGAGGAGAGAGGACGGCAGAGAGCTGGAGGAGGCTCGCTGCGCTAGCTCGTGCCAAAAGCAGAGGAGACAGTGAGCAGGGAGAGATTTCTCCTGGTAATTTGTGATGACACTCTGGGTAAAGCCTCCTCAGCCTCCCTTAAGATCGGAGCTCATCACAGCCTCTAATGTATGCATGACACAAGAGGTGCCTCTTCCATTGCTGCATTAATTGGACTACACGTTGGGAAGGTAACTTCAGACACATTTTTTCTCATTTACGTACATCTTTCTCTCTCCACCCTCCTCACAAAGCAACCTGAGCCTTTACAAATGCTCCACAATCACTTACCTTCAGCCAGCCAGGCCTCCTGCAGTTGACTGAGATCTTGGAACAGTTCTACAATGAAGACAGGATTGGGAGGGAGGGAGGGAGGGAGAAACACATGAAAGCTTTTGTTGTGAAATAGCTCTTCCGTTGCATGAGTTCTGTAGCTCTAACACTTCAATTGAAAAAGAAGTCTGAACGTACCAACCGTGCCCACTGATATATCATCACACAATTCAAATTGGATTTGCAACCACGGAGATCCTGTTTTGAGACCAGTGTGTTCTAATTGAGATTTCTAAGCAACTTGCTCATAAGGGTGCAGGTGGCCACAAATTGCATTTTGCTAAATGTTAAGAAGCCGTGAAATGAACTTCGCTTTCTTTCCCCTTCCAACTCACCTTCAGTATCCACAGCCAGGTCAGAGTTAATGAATTTTCTCTTTCTGTCACTTCCAGGTCTCTCATTACATTTCTGCCCTTGTGGGTTCTAAAAAGAAAAAAAAAGAACACAAATCAATTGCTGTCAATAGAATGATTTTCTGACATGGACCACATTTACTGACAGAAATCAAGGGACAGGAAAAAAAAAACAGTTCAATCACAGGTCTAACCTTGGCTCAGGTGCTTTATCTTAAAATCTGCCAGGAACATTCAGAACCACTTTTAATTGGCTGAGATTGGGTTATTTATTTGTTTGTAGACACCACACATAAACAGAAAATACATGAAAAAGTACACAATAATAATGAGAATAATGATAATAATGTTTTTTTTTTAAGTTTCATTAAGTATAGGTGGCCATATTATCACAATGTGTAGAAGTTGTTAACTTTTCTCACTCACATTTGAAATCATGTAAGGCACTTGTTGGTCGTAAAATCCCTCCATTCTGCGAGTCTAATGCTCTAGTATATTTGATGAGCAATTAGCAAGAGCACTCCGTTGAGTCTGTCGTCCAATCACCCTTAAAAACAAAATGGCTTTAGCGATAAATAAGAAAGAAAACCATGAATGAATCGTTTGAAATTGCCGGGGTAATCAGACTGGAGCAATTCCATTCATAAAAAATACAACTCGAGACAACCGTACAAACATTGCATTGAGGGTTCTACATAAAAGAGAAAGCAAGGTGAAATAGTTATCTGATCGCAACAGGCGTTTTGCCTATAGATATGACACACTGATATAATTAACAACACAATTACTGACTCTTTTACAGGTAGAAACTGCATACTAAATGCTACAGTAGCAATGATGGCGATCAACATGTTCTGCTCTCACGTAAGCTAGCTTGCTATCGGGACTCTAGCTCATCAGAAATTTATATTTCATGGTCACAGCCTCACGCATTGTGTAATATAAACTCGAGAATCTAAAGGGGGCACTCACCTAAGTAACATGCACCGCATTCACCTTAGATTTCCCGCAGAATTATAGTAAGTTAAAGGATAGTGAATTTGAGCTGTGCAATTCACCCCGGAGCTCACAGCTCAGCGCTCGCGCTCAGTTCAATGGTTTTGCCTTGCTACTCCTCCGGGGGCCTCCAATCCAAACTGACTGCGCTCCGCTTCCTATTGGCTGCCAGTCTCTTTGACTGGATCAGATTTCTGACTGTCAATCACCCAAATTTATTTCTTTATTTATACATTTTTTTGGGGGGGGTGGGTTAAACATCGAAGTCACTAAATGGCTTTTGAAATGAACGGTGTTACCTATTAGTAGCCTCTAATATCGCTTGAATGTGTTCACTGTAATGAAATTGTATTAGTTACATTACAATCGCAAATATATAAGAAACATTAAACTGACCTTTACTTCTGGAAATCAGTACAGAGGTCAATTTTATTTAGGCTACTTTTAATTTAAGTCAATGCGAAACCATGCGATATTGTGGTTCCATTTTTTAAACGAATCCCCTCGTGATTGTGGAGTTCATTGGGTGTAGAGGTGAAGACTGCTATACCTGTGCTTTATTCTGAATTCATTAATTATGATTTATCAGAGAAAAAGGCTTATAATTAGTCAAACCACGTGCCAGTTTCCGAAGTAGGCTAAACAAGGAAAACTGAAAACTATTTCCTGCCACGGGTCCGTTATGACTTATGAGGTGTGTCCCATTGGCCTCACCGAAGTCTGAATTCTGTAGCCACTGGCTTGTTAGATACACGATAATTTATGCGCAGGTTAACTTTGCTTAGAAGCTTACCTAGATTGATGGTGATCGTAGCCGTTGTATGAGACAGAGAAGCACGAGTTGGTAGACCAATTAGGAGAGGTGTAGAAGGTGTTTTGCAATGAATTAAATGAATAGAGGAAGGGGGTGATGAACAATTATTGGTCATAAATGTATTTGTATGGGTATATTCAAATCTATTTAAAGGCTGTCCTTGACTGGTAAGCACATTTCTGTAAAAACCTGCTCTGTGTGTAAATTGATAATTCTATGTCAGCCCAGTGACTGGGCCCAAAATAAGCAATTTTGGTATGAATTTGCAAGTGTGAAGTACAGTAATTAGATACAAACCAACAGACCGCTAAAAAAATTTTGTGAAAGAAAATGAAGCATTCACATATTCACATTCCACGTGGTCACATATAATTCTCATTTTCAATAAGACTTTCTATTTTCATTTCAGTACTGTGTTAACAATTTATAATGTCAGCAGTATTTGAGGACTGCCTCTTACAGAAAATGTATGGTACCCATTCTGAGACATTGATGACGATGAATCATGAAACTTTAAGTTAAAATTTAAGTGATTTACTGGCACTCAGCTCAACCCCCAAGAGGCCTGAATGACACAGGTCAAGCGAAGGTGTACACATGACACCAACTGAAACTGAGTATACAATCTCCAGTCCCAGTAATGTATTTACCATTAGACCAAATGCTTATCATCACTAAACAAAGTACATCAGTACAAAAATCTAGAAATTGCATTTCTTTAATTTTTGGGTCAAGATTCAGATTGAGGTTTTCTTCAGTGACTTTTAAATGTCTATACCCAAATAAAGCATGAAGCAAATTATGTTGCTAAAAACGAAGTTACCAGCATTAGTCCCTCCGTGTGACTTGGAATCTTTGACAAAAGTCTACATTGAATGCAAACGAAAGGCATGTATTTGTAAAGGTCATTACCTGATCAAATTATCTTTCACTTTCATGAACAAAATTTTTAAAATGACGTATGAGTGTGGCAGCAGTAGTTTCCAACTTGAGTGTATCTACTGTATAAAAAAGCTTAACTCCTGTTGTAAGCATGCAGGTGTGTGTCCTTCACCTGTCAACTACAACCAGTCATATTCTGTCCCACTAGATTGTGACAAGAAGTGACAGCAAGAGGGAGCACTGTGGAGGGTCAAAGGTTCAGGCATGACACAAAGGAAAATCAGCTTGCATCTCAATTAAATAAAGCCATTTATTTCTTCTGTAGGTAAATGATTCAGTCAAAATTGATAAGCTTCAAAGCAGCCAATGCATTACAATAATGTACTATACACAACAGTACATTACATTATACAGAAAAACCAGTTTGGAAAAAAATCAAATACACTGTACATTTACAGTAATTATAAAACACATTTCATGGTTAATCAATGGGTGATTTATGAGAAGAAGGGAGGACAAAGGCAATCAGTCAGTTACTTTAGAATCTTCATTATATGCATAAAAATTATTTTTAAAACTTAAAACAGACATGGTTCCACCATGCATGAATAGATGAAGTCAGATTGTAAAACAATACACAGGTCACAGAAAACCCATCAAAATGTGTTTTTAAATTGAAGTACCAAAGTATCAAAAATGGCACATTGTGGCAAATGTTATTCCACTTGCAAATCCTGTATGGATTTAATCACAAAGGATATCTTCATAATTTTGTCTTTGGTGAACATGTTATTTCTCTGAAACCAGACTGGCTTATGTTTCAAACTGGTCTTCAAACTGGTTCAATAAACACAGTAGACGGGAATAAATATATTTTTTAACTGTAAACATTGTCTCAAATTCACAGCTTCCCAATTTAAATTTATTTATGTATCTATCAATTTCATTTTCATTCATTCATTCATTCATTTGATCATTCATTTGTTTAACCTTTGCTGAAAACAAGATTCTAACGAGGACTCGGGTGAATCTAAATATGTTCGGATACATTGTTGAATGTTTATACATGGCAAAACAATGAAAAAACCTGTATTATCTGGTAATGAACAATAAATTTAATCTCCACTGGAAAAATGCTCAGTGCTGCCATCATAAGAAATATAATACGGAGAGATATACTGCTATTTCTTCTGCACTCAAAACCATTTATGCATATCATCTGAGGCCTTTACAAAAACCAGACATGCCACTTAAAGCCAGTAAAGAAAAAGAAAAATAAAACATTTTTAACAAAAATAAAACATTTTAAATTCCTGCATACAGAAAATGTGTCAACAATAAGCCAAGAACTTTAACATCAAAACAGGTACTGACAATACTATATGTGAGGGCCAATTTGAAACTGATTTCACAACTTAATCTTGGAAATAACACCATGTTAATAGCTGCCACTTATTTTAAACAATAATTGGTGCATTCTCAAGATGTTCATGCAAATTCATATTCGATGAGCAACATAGACAATATAACCAATTCTAAAACCTCACAACTGGTATATGACCCTGAAGAGGACATTCACTCTAACTATGAAGGTGATTTGTCCTTAACATTGAGTGGAGAGAAAAAAAATTCTGTTTAAGAACAAAATCAGTCTTCCAATTATTTACTCAAAGTAAAGGGCAAAGCGATATAATGGTTAGACTGAATGCACCCCTCTTTTTCCACCACACTGCATTGTGCTTACATGCATGGACTAGCATACAATACTCGTAATCAAGCTGTCATGAGTACTAAACATTTTAGTTACCCCATGTTTTGTGGTAATTGTTGCTAATGTTTGCTATTTGTTCAATGTATCAGGTTTGTGATTTAAGCAAGAATGGTAAATTATGCTGTCTGATTGTGACAGCTTCTGAAGGAACCATTTGCATGGAGAGTGCTGAGCCAAGACGAGGAGTTTTGGGGGGAAGGGGGGAGGTGGTTGAGGGTTCAGTGAGCAACGTCTCCTCCAAGTCCTGGGAAACCTCAGCCAGGACACTGAGTCCTAACTGATGAATCAGACCTAGCATGTGAACTCCAAATTGTAATTTAGACTCAAAGTTCAAGGATGCCTGTGAGTATATGTGGTCACTCTGGCCAGTGTTAACTGTGACTATAGACTGAATGGAAAAAGACCTGGGAAAAGGCAGTGAGAAAAACACTGTACCATTGAAGGTTAAAAAAACATTATGCTGGCTGTGCTGTGTTCTGTATATGCTGTAGGCAATCATGCAAATTGCATAATTTAATGCATGCAGATCAGTCAATCACTGCCATCCCTGAAGCTGTTGGTCTTCTGCCAATTATGGCACTTTTTCACATAACACACTAGTTTAAAGTAATAGTTTTCTTACTGCTTGAATATGTATGTTCAAGTCAGGAAATGGTTTCTTTCTAGTAGGTTATGAAAGCACAACCTCTTCCTCCTTTTTCATTCTCAAATACATAAAACAATAAAAACTCAAACAGAACAGAAATTCCAAAAATTGACTTCAGTTCCCCAGACACTAGAAAACCACCACATTAATAATATTATGGGAGATACTTCCTGCAAGATCACATTTTATCATTCATAAAAGGTTCTAGAGTAAATATGTACTGCTACATTTGTTTGGAGTGTTTGAAAATCCATTACATTCCGTAGGGTTACCCAACATTACATCATTTGTTAAATGATGGCAGACAAATGTGCAGCATCTGTTTTGCCAGACAAAACAGTATCTTTGACTTCTGCTGGTCAAATAACTTTCATACCAATGTCAAGTTGGTATACATTCCAGAAAGAAAAATGGGTAATGATTTTTACATGCTATAACGCCACAGTAAAAGCCTATATAAATTCACTCTCTAGAATATTTCATTAGACATAAGCTGTACTAAAAGGCAACAAGGTTTATTCTCAGAAATGTTGAAGGATATCAGATAATGCATTAGCAAGAATTAATGCTTTAGCATGCAATATGAGATCCAATGTGTACAAAGAGAAATTACTGTACCAAAGACCATAAAATCCCATAGGCCAACACTTGCATTTATAGCACCTGCCATCACATTTGAATATTCTGATAATGTAAGACTCAAATCTGCCAGAAATTCAGTCAGAAAAAAGAAACGTCCGTGGTTGCAGACATTTAAATTCCAAACCTAAGCATACGCAGAAGAGCAACAGAAACAGGCTTAACCAAGGCAGGCTCTTTTTCACTGAACACCCAGGCTGGCTGCTGACCCGCAACTCTTAACATTCCTGGTTCCTCTCCTCTCCCTCTCCTTCGAAAAGTTTCAGCCCATAAACAGAACTTCTTGTTCGTCCTTCACACTTAAAAGAATGCAAACATCGACTTTTCATCATAAACAAATACAGACGGAATGACTAAAAAACACATAAACAATCTGAAAATGTTTGCACATGATTCCACCAGGCTGACTTTCTGTTTTGTTGGCAGTGCGCTCTGATGAGTAGGCTCCTGGTGCTAAGACAGGACAGTGACTGTGTCACTGAATCTGTGTGTGTGTGTGTGTGTGTGTGTGTGTGTGTGTGTGTGTGCATGCATGTGCGTGTGTGTGTTTACGTGTATGAACATGCATACACGTGTTGTTTAAACTTTGTAATCACACTCAAAAAGGCTGCTTCCATGTAGCCTGTATCCCTCTGTTGTTGGAGGGTAACAGGGCTTCTACCCTTCCCTGCTTTACACCAAGGGAAATTGAATAGCAATTCAAATGTGCTGAGAAACACAGCGCCCTTACTCTTTGCCTTACGCTTAGGGAAATACAACTGCAAGACGCAACCAAATGTGCAGACACAGGGGTCCTATTCTCTGGACTCAGTCCTCGTTTTACGAATGATGGAGGAAAACAGCCCGGTTGCTTGTGGTGGACCCATCAGCACTGGTGCCTGATTCTTGTGTGTTATTTCAATCTGAAAATGAGATAAGGGGCCAGAAAAGGAGAGCAAATGATATATATATATATATATATATATATATAGAGAGAGAGAGAGAGAGAGAGAGAGAGAGAGAGAGAGAGCATGCTGACATTCTTGTTTACACGACTCAAGTTATTTTGACATAATTATCCAAAATGTCCTGCGTTTGGCAGTTGCACGGATGACTTCAAAATACTTATAAATTCATTGTGTGTGTGGCCTGCAAACATGGTAAAAACACACATTTGGTTAATTCACAAAAAGCAACAGTCTTAAAAAAGTGCACCTCCTGTGAACAACTGCATGAGCAGTTTTATCAGCAATGTTTCCTAAAGGAAGCCAGGGCTTTCAAAGGACCATAAACAGGAATTTGTTTTCCCAAATGTTCTCATTACACATGTAGACACTGCCAACATAAAGGCTTTGATACAATACTAATGATTGAATTTCAGTGGCTAGAAAATGTCATGAATGGCGAAATAAAACAAGATTGAAAAAACAGCTGATTGTTTAAAATTAGGAAAATGCCTAACAATACTTCAAAAAATAGAAACCTATTAATAAGGTGACATTTAATGCAGACTTTGAGAAGTATTTAAGTTAATAAGTGAGACTTTTTTTTTAAAGAAAAAGGACAAATGTTGCCTTAGGGACATTGTGTATTAGTTACCAAAGCACTGTCAGCATAGTGGGTTTGGGTTTTCATTAGATGAGGCACTGTTGTATGAATGAATGAATGAATGAATGAATGATATGTTATTATATGTTTGATAAAGGGAACTAGTTACTTGACTGTTTAAGTAACGGATATATTTATTGTTGTAGGCAGGTATATCACAATAAAACTATTGAAATATATTCAAAGTAGTAGCAGTGGTAAGAAGAGGAGCAAAAATGAACTCCTTCTTGTGACATTTAGACATGTTCTGGGACATTTCTAAGTGAATGCAATCACAGGGACATATCAGATATAGAGAATCAACTATCAGTCAGGATCTGGGTTCATAGACAAATTTCTACTACACACATGTAGCACGTTATGTATGGCACAGTGAAATAGTATTTGGCGCTTATATGACATTTACTGTTCATAAACCGTAAAGAGTGTGTCATACCTTTTTCACAAAATGACAGCATTCTGTGTGTTTGACGTGCACTGCCTTGTGCTGCATTTGACAAGCAGCAAGAATGATCCATCACTGAAAAACCAGTGTTAATGAAATGTGACAGTGAAAAGACTGAACTTCAAACAGTTGCTTTTGGAATATGGGTTTTCTGAAAATGCAGTGTACAGTTAGAACTACAATTAGGGGTAGGCCTATTAGAAGGTGTGAATACCAGATGCAATATACTGTCTTAATGCATGCCTACTATAGCTAAAAATAAATTCAGGCCAGTAAAAATTCCTGAGAGTTTAAGCAATACATAAAAAGTCTTATGAGGACAGATTTGTCTCCATGCTTGTAACACTGAGCTCAGGTTCACCGGCAGTAGACCATTTAAAGGACTGTCTTCACTGGTTTTGAGCAATACTAGACATAGAAGTTGGGACACGGCAGCATATTTGGGGAAATATTTACTTATACCCCTTTCCCCGAACGTGGGTTGGGTCTCAACAATCAATCAGTGCTGACATCACTGCATTATGACGATTACTTTATCTACAGTTCTTTCATAGTAAGAAGATTATTATTAAAATCTGGACTTAAATAATTAATATCAATGCTCCTAAAATTCCTCTGAGATGACTCATTTTGTCAGCGGAGATACAGGTAATTTTGTGGGTAATAAAATGCATGCCTTTATGAAAAAGTATACTTTTAACTTAAAATACAATTTCCGCTTTCCATTTTCGCAATCCAATATTTTTGGTGTAGTTTGCAGCTTGAAGAGTATAACTTTTAGTCTACAAAATTCTGACAGGTATTTCATTTGACAGAAAAGGACCATATTGTGTATCAGCAGCACAATTACAAAAGAACCATGTCTTCTCACTTAAAATTAAATCTGTGTGTCTAATACTGTGTGCTGTTTAGAATGCTATTGAATTTTCACCTTGTTTAAAAACTATACCTTCCCTTCCGTTGCCACGCATCTTTCACAAAAAACAGTACATGCCTGAGAACTTCTAAGTGTGAATGAGTGCAATTATGGTAATAATATTGCAAGACTGACAGATAGAATTGAAAGATTTGCACAGAGGCTGCTGCTAATAAGTCTGATAAATTCTATTTGAATTGTGATGCTTCTGTAAGTGTTTAATAGACAAATTATTTCAGCTTTATCTTCAAGTTTTTAAGCCACCATGGAAATCATAAAATCACAGTTACATACTGTCATTGCCTAATAATGCTTTTTGGAGTTTTTGCAGAAAGGTACAAGTACACTTTTAAATTAATAGAGCTGACATGGTTTGGAACCCAAACAATCACTGAATAAATCATATGTAACTTCTGTCACTCTTAAAAAAGTGATGCTCTCGGAGAATGTATATTTAATTAAAATCAAACACACCTCTCAGTCTCAATTAATAAGTGTTTTTTTTTTATCACAAATGAAGTGCAATTTCTAAAAAGTTAATTAAATTTAACAGAAAGCAAGTTGTTTTGCAGGTGCCAAAGCAAACTTGCACACATGATAAAAAAGTAAATGTTGAAATAGGTCAAGGTACTTTTTTCATCAGTAACCAAATTAAATTAATCATATTCAAACTGGGAATGAGCATGCTTTATTTTAAGGGCTATGGCTTGTGCTGTAGATAATATGATACAGTTGCTACCAAACACTTGTCTTTGATAATCATTTGGAAATGAAGGACACTCGATCTTTATCAAGTATAATATACAGTGAGCTCCATAATGTTTTGGAAAGACATATATTTCTTGATTTTGCTCTGTACTCCGCAATTATATATTTACAATCAAAAAATGTATATGTGGTTAAAGTGCACATTTTCAGAACATTTAAGGGCAACATATACATTTTGGTTTCACCATATAGAAATTACAGTACTTTTTATACTTACCCCTCCCTTTCCCATTTCAGGCCACCATAACATTTGGAACAAATGCCTTCATATGTGTTTCTGATTAGTCAGGTGTGATCAAGTGTTTCCTTGGTGCAGGTGTAAGAGAGCTTTCATTATCTAGTCTTGATTATAGGCTTTTGATTGCCTTTGTTATTGGGTCTGTTATTGGCATTTGTCAATATGAGAACCAGAGTTCTGCCAATGAAAGTCAAGGAAACCATTATGAGGCCGATAAATAAATAAATTAATTTAAAAAAAACAGGGAGAGACATAGGCCAAACCTTAGGCTTACCAGAATCAACTGTTTGGGACATCATTCAGAAGACAGAGAGCACTGGTGAGCACAGTAATCACAAAGGACCTGGTAGGGCAAGGAAGACCTCTACAGTTGAGGACCAAAGAATTCTCACCAAAATGAAAAAGACCACCAAACACTTGTCTGACAGGTCATGACACTCAGTGTGGATATGTCAGGAACTACTATCCACAGAAGACTTCACTAACAGAACTACAGAGGTTACACTGCAAGATGCAAACTACTAGGTAGCCACAAATACAAGATGGCAAGGTTACAGTTTGCTTAGAAGTACCTAAAACAACCTGCAGCGTTCTGGAAAAAGGTCTTGCGGACTGATGAGACCAAGATTCACTTATATCAGAGTGATTGCAAGAGCAAAGCATGGGAGCCAAAAAAGGAACTGCCCAAAGCACCTGTGAAACATGGTGGTGGGGGTATTATGGTTTGGGCATGTATGGCTTCCACAGGTACTGGCTCACTTGTCTTCATTGATGATGTAACGGCTGATAGTAGCAGCAGAATAAATTGTGAAGTGTACAGAAGTATCTTATCTGCTCAAGTTCAACCAAATGGTTCAAAGCTTAGTTGATGGTCCTCAATTCTACAGCAGGACAATGATCCTAAACATACTGCAAAAGCAATCGAGGGTTTTTTTAAAGCCAAAAATGGAAAAGTTCTTCACTGACAATTCATTCACATGATCTGAAAACATGAGTACTGCAATTTCTGAAACTAAAATGTATAAAAATACCCTTAAATAAAAGCTGAGGATGTGCACTTTAACCTTAATGTGAATTGTTTGATTACAAACTTTAAATTGTGGAGTAGTGTCAAAACAAAAAAAAATGTAATTGCCAAACATTATGTAGCTCACTGTATTTAAGCAATTAGGCAGAAAAGGCAGGGTCAAGAAAATGGGCAGGGCTTTGAATTGTGTAGTACTTGAACTCTACTCTATATAATCAGACATAATCTGCACAGATCTACATGGTTCTATCACAGTGAAACAAATATTCTTCAATATGAGAAAATTTGATTCTGAATTGTAAAAAATGTACACTTTAATGGAAAACATGAAAAAATTCACCTAATAAACCGGGTTAATATTTTCAGCCATTATACGTAAAAACTGTGTGCCATTCTAGCTGTTCTTCATTCAAAATTAAATGAACACACTATTAAATCTGTATGCGTAGTTTGACTCATGCATGTTTTTTAAGAATGCAATGGAACAAAGGTGTTATGCACTTACAGTGCAAGGAGTCTGCATCCATGGTTCTCCATCAATTTGCATGGGAAGAGATTTCCTGGTCCTAAAATGAACAGACATTTACAGTTAGTACAAAGGATGAGAAATACACTTCTTGTAACTGAATAGCAGGCTTTAGAGGAATGTTTTTATTTCAAGATGCTGTACATATGAACAGATTAAATTGATAGCTTTGTTCACAAACATAAACATAAATGCTGTGTATCATGTCTGTGTTTCTTTTATTCTAAGATTAAAAATAATCATATAGTACATATACATACAACCTCAGGAGGCATTTTTTATTTAGACTACAAACCTCTTTGTCCCTATATAACAGCCATTGCAAAGCTGGTTGGGTGTTAGAAACTTCTGTAAGTATTTAAAACAACCTTCATTTCACATCAAAAACTGTCTGGGCCAACCAAAAAAAAAAAAAAAAAAAAGAACTATCCTTTTAATTCAATTTTAAAGAAAACATTTACAAACACCCCAGTGAAAACTAAACACATAATTGCCTCAACACATAACTTGAATATTGGTTAAAACATAGTTGCAGAAATTTGAAAGAGTCTATTTAGTGGACTCGTTTTTATAACCTAGTGTCACACTGATATTAGAGTGAGTAAAAATAGTGGACAAAAACTTTCTTCGCTGGGAAATCAGTATATGCTTTTCAGTATGCTTACAAACTGTAAGGTACAACATAATATATAAGGACATTCTAGTGAAGATACTCTTAAATAATATAAGATAAAAAATATGGCAGTTTTTATTTGGGCTTGTACAATCTATCAAAGCATATGGTGTGAATGCTGCGTGAAATTTATCTCTCACTCATTTTTTCTTCTTTCTCTCTGTCATTCCTGCGGTCTAACACTCTGGCTGGCTCTGCGACAATGTGCTGTGAAAGCCACTTATTACGAGAGCAGCTGTGCTTTATCGACTGGATAAGGTCACCTGATGATGACGGAGGAACACTGTGCCAGCCGTCTCCCAGCACTCTTCAGACCCGTGTAGATCTGTCCCATCTCCATGGCTCCCTCCAGGCCAACCACCTCCAGAAGCTGGTCTGATGGGTCTAAAAATCACATAGGAAATTCCCAGGCTTTACTGTATCTCTACAATGTGGCTCCGCAGATATAACGTATATAAGAACACCAAAGTGTCTAGCCTCCACTTCGGTGTTACAGTGACTCCATAGCCATAAGCAAGACAACTGGCAATCCATACAATTTTTCTGAAATTACTACCAAAGAAATTATCAAGTCAAGTTCAAAATGGCACTGTGTTTTACAATAAAGGAGTCTACAGAATATAATAATAGGATAAATTGTAAAAACAATGCTTTAGTAATCGTATTGAATAGATACAAATAATGTTCTACTATTGCTGTTGATTCAGCTAAATAATAATGAGCAACTACAACAAGAGCAATGCATTGTAAGAAGTACGAGTAGTTGTAGTAGAACAATCCTAGGAAAACAAAGGAGAGTACGATGAAGTGTTCCGTTGCAGGCTCACAGCCTGCGACTTCCTTTTAAAGAGCACAAATCTTCCCTGTAGTGAAAAAGGGGGGAAAAAACACACTTATTAATTAGACTGCAGCACTGACGCTAAGCAATTTTATGTTCGTATATAATTATTAATTTCTTTTTTATTTTGAAGTTATGAGCATTGATTTTTCCTCTGTTGGAAGCCCTGTGTCGCGCTGGGACCATCTGTTCCTCTGGGTTTCAGAGGGCCTGCTTTTCATCCTTCCTTACGTGCCTGATGCTGCACTCATCTCCACACATTAAAATGATCTCACAGGACTGGCAGTATCAAGATGCACAATCGAACACAGATCAACTTGTTTCCTTTGCAGGTTCCTTTTTTGCCCTGACTTGATTGTTATCACAGAGGGCTTCTTGGGTTGTGAAATGTCATCCTGGGTTGGGGGCCCGTCCTCACCGTGGCTCCGCCCTTGCCCCCGGGCTCGGGTGCGATGGAAGGAGCCACTGAGTGGTGTGGGAATGTGTACACAGCTTCCTGACTCCTCTGACCCTGGAAACGCAGCTGCCTGCCACGTCGACTCACATTCGCGTTGAAAGCAGTCGCTGATGAGCGTGATGGGCAGCGTCACCTCTGCTGCAGGTGACAGAGGGCTTCCCTGAATCTCCAGGGGAAGGCGCATGGTAACGCCGCTAGTGTCAACCGCCGGCCACTGAAGACCATGGAGGGGTGCAGCACTGGAAGTGAGTTTCCTCGACCGTCCAGTAAGAAAGGAGCGTATCCTGTAAGACACTGGTGTCGGACATGCGGTGGTGGTGTGGCACAAACCACGGCATTGGCAACTACGGCTGGCAGCCCTGTAGGTTGGCATGCTATAGTCTGTGCTCTCCCAAATTAACAGCAGACCCCGCACTGATGAGAAGGATGAGTGCTCTTGGGCACTCAAAATTAGAAGGAAGGCAGTGTTAAAATTGGTTCCAATAAATAAATAAATAAATAAATAAATAAATATAACCTCAGAAAGAACAGGCAGGTGGCACAGTGGGCCGTGCTACTCGAGGATCTCAGGTTTGCACCTGGTGCTGCTGGGGACTGTGTACAGGGACTTCCGTTGCTTGAATTTCCTCCCATACCCATCATCTTTAAATACGCAGTGCATTTCATCTTGCAATGCATCAATAGAAATGGGTGTTTTTAGTGAAACTGTGAAATATATACACTGCATGTGTCATACTAAAGGGAAATGAGTCCCCTGATAATTATAGGTGAGTATTTCAAAGCACAAATGTGTTGCATAATTAATATTTGTGGAATACCAGTTATTTTTGCTATTAGTGTATTCTTTGTTAGTGGTTTTCCCTTGGCATTCCTAATAAGACAAAACTGTAAACTGAATTTAGTAGCACAGCTGCTATATTGCCAACCCTCCTTTTAAAGAGTCTTTTAAGTATACAGTAGTTAACATCTAGACAATGCTGGGGGACTAGACATTGTGAGAACCTTCCGATGATTCATGTTATTGGCTAGTGTGTAATAGGGGGATTGGAGGAGTCAAAGAAGAGAAGACAACATCACTATGAGTGATGTGAGCATTACAGCTGAGAACTTATGGGAGAGCACACTGATGGTGGCGAAACAGCAGTTAAAGAATGTACATTTATAGTGGTGCAGGAAGCCAATACAAAATTTAGGCCTATGCATTGAGCTCACCGGTGTGTTCTCAATGTAGCTTTTTCTGCCTTTTTTTGGCCGACCGATGGTCGCATTCACATGCAGAAAGGGGCTCCTGACACAAATGCCCATATAAGGTTTTCTTTCTGTATGCATGGGAATGAACAGAATGAGGGGATCAAGAACTCTGCAGCTGTGGCATTCAAAGAGGATAAACAACTCGGTGTGTTCCAAACAATAAACATGGGGCTTGTACAATCAAACCAAAACCGGTCAAATTCTCCATTCTGCCATAAATACATTAATTGCTTTGAATAAGGCTTTAAGAAACCGTTTCTTAATTGTTAATACACAAATGTGCATTAAGCATATAATGAAATTCGTTAAGTAGTAAAAACCATTAAAATTACTGAGCACTGTTAATAAGCTGAACTCTAATAGTTATTTAACAGTCAAGAAATACTGGCTCTAAAGTGTAAGAAAAAAAGAACCTGTTGTGCCATGTCCTGTGTTTAGTAGACGGACAATAATTGATTTTCTTACTTTGGCATACCTTCACGCAGTGGAGTGGCTGTGAGTGTCTGCCGGGTAGCTCAGCTCACACAGAACAGCAGAGGGAGACCAGGTGACACCCACATAGTTTTAACACAGCCCATCACGGGACATCAGTTACAGTACACCCCCAACGCCCGCGCACCCCCTCCTGTCCCAGCTCTCGGCGGCCATGCTGAATAATTCACCCCAGCCATTCCTTTCCACCCGAGGGGCTTGTCTCCTGGCGTCACCAGCGGGTGACTTAACAGCCCGGGAAAGGTCAGAGTTTTCAGGGTTTGATCAGTGTTCTGCTTGCAGCCCGAGGCTAATGCACTCAGTGTTAGCGGACCCTGTAATACCCCCACCCTCTGATACGGCAGGTTCTAACCTTGAGTGCCCCTCTTGCAAGGACAGGGCCTGCTAAGTGCTTTCTTGGGTGCAGCAAGAAAATTTTTTACACAAATCAATACATTTTTTTCAGAGAGAGATAAATGGATTTGAATTACTACTGCCACATTGTTTTAATTGATCACCCAGATCTACTTTTATTTTATTGTTTTTAATTTCCAAGAAAGGGAATTTCCAAGAAAACCTCCCCCCCCCCCCCCCCTTCCCCTGGCAAAACTGCTTGGTTAATCCAGTCGACGAGAAGAACAGATCCTGAAATGGATGATGCCGGAGGATATTAAAGAGAACATGCATGATACAAATGGGTGCATTCATCAGTGCTTGACTAGTATTGACTGAAATAAAAGAGCAGAGAACTTCTGAACTGTAGTAGAAGTTCAGAAGTAGCAGCACAAAGCCACCTAATAGATTCCATAGAGTAGTTTCAACCAAAGTGGTGGGATTAAAGCATTTAAAAATGTATTACTTTGTACCCATTAGGTGATTGCAGCTTCCAAGAGAATAGCTGTAAAAAAAGAAAAAAAAAATACAGAATGTGGCTGTATCTGAAAATTCTGAAAGTAAAACATGTTTTCCAGGCCCATCATGTTTTCTGCAAATGCCTGTGATATTTCATCAGGGATTATAGGGACATGGGTTTCAAGGATCTTCATAGATCTGACAGGTCTTGAGTCAAACATGATGCTGAAAGAACTCCAGATTTTGCTTTTATTGTCTCTTTTTTATTGTTGTATTCAAAGGCTCTGGAAAAAGAGTTCTCTTCCAATTTCTGTATTGGAAATAATAGCAGCTGATTGTTCACCTTGGTAATGAAATCTCAAAATAGATACAAAGAAAAGAAAAAATAAATGCGAGAAAAAATCCTCCTTATGATATTTCAGAATATTAATTTCATTCTGAATCTCAATATATTTAGCAAACAAACAGAAATAGATTAAGTGAGCCATTTTATAAATTGTTTAAATAATACACTGTTTCTTAAAAAAATACTGTGGGGTTTAACCACTAACCATTAATATGTATTGACAGATTACTTGATAGGTAAATACATTCATGGGACTGCACTACAGCAGAAGAGATCTGAATGGATCACTTCAGCATGTCACTGTTAGACCTGCCTGTCTACTGGTGCCTACAAAAGCCATTACCATAGAAATGACGATGCAAAACAGTGACATTAAGCTGTACCACTTCAGCCTGGACAAAACCTCAAAGCAGTGATTCAACTTGTCATTGGTGAAATATTCATAGAAACATTCCAAAAGTCTCTGGTTCATCAGATATGGACAAGACATATTTCCATGTAGAATTACAAACATGGGTGGACAGCAGTCATTTCTCAGACTAGTTTGGGTTTATGATGTGATAGGACAGATGTATAGGCCATAATCACCTTATATATTAAGCCAAAGAGGTCTGAAAATACAGTGGAGTTAAAAATACAAAAACTCACAGTTGCCCTCAATCAGATCCTAAATCAGTTCCACAATGCTTCTCAATACTGTGGCTGCTTACTGTCCAGTTGACAGTGACAATGAACTACTATCCTGGTTGCAAAGCCATTGCAAAGCCTCTGGTACTCCACCAAACCACAGCGAGAGCCATTATTTCCAAATAGAGAACACTTGGGACAGTTGTGAATCTTCCCAGGAAAGGCCTATCTGCCAAAATTTCTCCAAGGGAGCAGCAACAACTCATCCAGGAAGTAAACCACCTTTGGACCAAGTCCAAAGAACTGCAGGCCTCTCTAGCCTCAGTTAAGATCAGTGTTCACATCTTCATGATAAGAAAGGGACTGGGAAAAAATAGGATTCATAGGAAAGTAGCAAGGCGGAAACCTCAGTAAGCACATCACACCAGCAGTCAAACATGGTGGTGGAAGTGTGATCAGATGCTCATGCCTCGAGACCTGGACGACTCGCCATTATTGAAGGAACCAGAAATTCTGCTCTATACCAGAAAATGTTTATAGAGAATATCTAGTCATCTTTCCGTGAGCTGAAGCTGAAGCGTAATTGGGTTATGCAGCAAGATAATGACCAAAAACACAAAAGCAAATCAGCAAATGGTGCTTTCAAATCTAAATGGCTGAAAAGAGACTAAATTCAAATTTTGAAATTTTAAAGTGCTCTAATCAAATCTCTGACTTGAACCCAATAGAGATGTGTGACAGGACCTAAAATAAGCAGTATACCCATGTCTCTGCATTAAAGCAGCTATGCAAAAAAGAGGTGGATAAAATTCCTCCACAATGAAGTGAAAGACTGATATCAAATTATAGGAAGCGTTTGTTTGCAGTTATTGCCGCTAAAGGTGGTGCAACCAGTTATTAAGTTTAAGGTGGCAATTACATGGGTGATACGGGTGTTGGATAACTGTTTCATTAAATAAGTTAAATGATAGTTTTTTTTAAAAAAGTGTTTTGTGTTTACTCAGGTTCCCTTTGTGTAATATTACATTTTGTCAAAAGATCTGAAACCATTCAGTGTCACAAATATACAATAGTTTAGGAAATTAGGAAGGGGGCAAATACTTTTTCACAGCAATGCATGTTAAATTCTAGTTACTGTACAGATGTTTATATTGCTGTCATATTATTTGACACACAGAACATGTTAATGGCACTGTGTTAATGGACAGATCAGCAAACCAGAACCATAATCAAAGCAAGCATGGTAAAAATAGGTTTTTAAAGCTGATATACAATAAAACATGCAATGAAAATACTAGTTTGAAGAGTAAATGATTTTGGAAGATTTCCACAATAGGCAATATCTTCTCTTGGTGTCTCAACGGTTCTAAAGGAATCTATTAAAGTGAACATGTAAAAAATCAACAAAATTAGTCATTAGTTCATTAAAATGCATGTCAAAAGATAAATGTCCCTTGTGGAATAACCCATGGCCATCATTTGCATGTGTATTGTGTATCATTGCACTTGTAGTGAAGAACTGTCAGCAATGCTGCAGTGATTTGCTTATATGAGAGAGAGGCACGGAGAAAGACAGTTTAATAATGAGAGAGTAATAATAATAAAGAGTAATGAGACCCAGCTCCCACTGAACTCGCCAAGAAATACAGGTGCATCTGTGCTACCAGCACAGCAGGGAGGATCAGAACAGCAGACTCCTGTTCAAGCCAGGGGAAGTGGAAATGCTTGTGTTTCTCGCTAAAAGCATACACCGCTAGACTGCGGGAAAAAAAACAAAGAGGTGATGACTTGGGGAGCGCTTAGTAATTTGTGCTTTCAATTTGTATTCCGTTTAAAAGGTTTACTGCTGATTGCTTATTATTAATTAGGAGCTAGGTTGTTGTTGTTTTTTTTTAATAGCAGCAGTTGACATTTGTTCATTGTTTGCTTTGTCTTTCTCGTGCTATACTGGAGTGTAAAACTAAAAATTCATTTTCCTGTTACCTTGAACAGCAAACATAAGCTCTTTTGGGTCCACCAGTGTCGTCCGCTTCTCAGCGGTCTTCTTCCCAGCCCGCCAGTGGCTCCGCCTCTTCCTGGTTTCCCCCCATAGGTTGGAGCCACCATGCATGCTGGGTATGTTTAAAACAGCAATGCCTTCAAGGGAGATGTTGCTGAAGTCCAGGTTGATCCCATCGCACTTTAGGACAGGGGAGGACAGTGAACAGAAGACAGCTGCCATTAGGAATACAGAAAATCCACCATAAATCTCTAACTGCCTTCACATACAAAAAAGGTAATGAATTTGAATACACAGGGCTCCACTACTTTCTGCATTGAGTCATGAAAGCAATCACTTTTAACAAAGATGTACAGTAGGGTCAGATCCTTTTGCAAATTCATTTATTCAATTCAATTCCATTTTATTTGTATACTGATTTTTACAGAGACACCGTCAGGAGACAAAAAGGATAACTTGGGAAAAACCTGGCATGAACCTGAATTTAGCAATTCCAGAGGTCATTTCTTGACCATGATTGGAAATGTCAGGCAAATTTTTGGAAAAATAATTACTATTCTGAGCTGCTGTACTGTTACTACTAGGCTGCCACATCAGATTGATACCGTACTGTCACTCCACCTGTATAGCCTTACTAGTTGTGCATTAGTTCTGTAGTACGTATGCACTCAATATTTATTTAGAAGTTACTAAAGAATAAATAAAAGGTAATTAATATATCTGATGGTGAACAATAATAGCAGAAAAACATGACTTCAACTGGCTATCAAAGACTAGATAGATAATGCTTTGTATACATATACTAGTATCGGGGAGGGTATGAGGGGGTGCTAGGTTGTGTGTGCGCATGTGTGTTGGGGGATGTTAGTGTGTGTGTGTGTGTGTGTGTGTGTTATTGGAAGATACTTCCCCTCACTTTAATGACAATCTATTATATATGGCACTGCCACAACAATTATTGAACACTGCATATGTTTTTGAATACAAAATATCTGTCATCAACATGCCTGAGAAGGGAAAGAGACATTCACCTCATAATTAAAAGCTGCCCATCATCATAACCATCAGGGTTAAGACTATGATCGAAGGTGCCAGGGATACTTTAAGTCCTTCTGCTTTTTGGCATCAGAGATGAGGGCACTGCTAGTGTAATCAGACGTTACATATTCCTCAGCCTGCTTGCATAAACACAATGCCTGCTCAAGACTGATGGGCAGCTGCCACCACAAAACAAGAAGGGGATGAAATAACTGATCCCCTCTGGGAATTCCCAACAGACAGCATTAACTCCTTATAATTTACAGTATAAATGAAAGCCATTTGATCTTTGACAAGCTGGAAATGTCAACCAGGAGGGGGTCCTCTGCCAGGCATGACCCACAGCTGTTGAGATCCGCCTCGTCCGCGTCCGTCACATCTTTATTCACATTTTAAAGAGCACCACTGTTTGAGCAAGAGCCATGGCTCCAACTTGCTACCTTTGGTGATCCCACTCCCCCCCCCCTCCTTCAATGACTAATTAACGAAGTCCTCGGGTCCCCGAGTTACTCAAGCAAGGGCGCGACAGAGACCGATCGGACCAGAGCCACCTTCATTATCACTCAATATCACAAGCAGCAGGTAGTTCAGAGATAATTACCTGGGCGCTCATCTGAGAGACACAGAGGTGGCATTTCCCCCTTTCAATGCCCCTCTGTCTCTACAGTGAAAGATTTACAGATGCATGTGTGGATTAAAACTACCTGTCAATGATACTTCAAATATAGAAGCGTTGTGTCCAATGTAATCCTGTTATCTGAATATTTGTTCACATCCACACTGTCTAGGGGCATGCAGGCAGCAAGCAATTTTTTTAGATATAAATTTCAATTCAACAGAAAAAAATGATGTTCATTCAAAAAGTAAAGTTTTTAAAATTTTTTAATCACTAAAGAAGTTTGAATTACCTCTACTTCCAAAAAATCATGAAGTTTCTTGCATGTTGCAGAGAAGGTCTCAGAGGTGCCAAACTCAAAGTACCAGAGTTTATTCTTTGTTCTGAAAACAGAAAAACAGGAATTAAACAGGAGAAAATAGAAACTTTTTTCTGTATTTCACTCCATTAACCAGTAAATCAAAACCTCCCACAATATTGTTCCACAGATAACAAGCTTAGCAATAAGAGAAAAAACATGCAGTGATTACATAATAAAAACACAGTTTATTATATTATAGCTCCTAACTAACAGTCATGTACACTCACACGCTCACACTATTACCAGATCACAATGGAAAGCTCAAAGCAAGCCAAAGCAGATGTCTGCAGGTGGCAGATTAAGAGAGGTTAACCACAGCACACAGTGTGAGTGCCCACCATTATGGCACAGCAAGGCGCATGAGATTACCCAATCATGCTGCCCTTCAATTAACAAAGGGGCGGGGTCAGAGACCCCTGGCTTCCTTAAACACATGCCTTCTTTGAGACATGCCGCATGATGGACTACCCTTCTAAAAAATTAACATCTGCCTGCATTACTACAGTTTTAATCTGTTTTAATGGGGATCACACATTTACAAAGAGCAGAGGATATCTCAATATCAATAAACTTCTGGATGTTAAAAAAAAACAAACAAAACAAAGAACACTGTTCCAGGCATTACTGGATACAGCACAATTACTTCCTTCTCCGTGTATTGTATAATGAACCTTTGGGAACCGTTCTCAACCTAAAAAAAGTAAAACCAATTAAAGATCCATCCACTCTCCAATAAATAATTTTAGAGTCATTAAAAAAAAGTTATCACATTTCAAAAATCCCTCATTGCGTGTTTTTGCAAAGTTTATTGGAAAACTAACTTATTCTGAAAGTTTTGTGATATTATATGCTTTTTGTTTGCTTGTTTAGCAAAGATGCCATTTATCTATTGCTGGATTGTCCTGAATTCAATATTAACAACTCATCATGGATGAAGAAACACAGCACTTTCATTCAAATCAATGTCTAATTTTTTCTCAGTACAAAACATGTGTTACCTTCATGATATTAATGCTTAATAAACAGAAAACCATTAAAAACAGACCAGCAACATACAGAGGTAATACTTTAACATTGTTGGTCCAGCAAAGGAAATCGCACTGTAATCACTGAATTTCACCAAATCTTTGATGCAATCATATATAAATAACTCAGAACTGGTTATTCAATATGGTCTATAAAATTGCACAAAAAAATACATAAATTGCCTAGAAAAATACCAATTTATTGACAATTGTTTTCAGAAAGTACAAGGCTACATTATCCAGAAAATACAGAGAACTCTTTATAAAACTGGCTCATAAATGGCCTGCAAGGTAAATCAATATTTCCGAATGGCCTGGTAGCCACAGTTTAGCCAGCGAAGGTGACACATCTTGACTTACTGCACTCTGCTGAGAATTAGTGATCCTTGAAGGATTCATAATAACATTTTTAGCTTGTCTCTTTCAGGGGTAAATAAAGTGTAAATAGAAAAAACCTGTTAAAATTGTACCCAGCCCAGAAGTCCCAACCTCTGTTATTCTAATTATATTTCAGGGGATGGCTTCAGTAAGACATTCTCCTATTTCTTTTACATTGTAAGTTAGAAAAAACAGCATTGTGAAGTTGATGATTTCACTATATTAATGCAGTAAAAAAATTAAAATAAAAAATCTGCTTTGCCAGAAAGCAGAAATCTGCTTTGAAAAGCATTCATTCAATTTTCTATGTCAAGTGAAATCCACATTTTGGAAATGCACTGCACTCCATCAAAAAAATAGTCAAATCTCATTTTATATACATCTTCTTACTCCTACCCTCATGTATTTGGATAAAATCTGGAACTAAAGCACGTCTTCAGGGTCTACGCAGCTACAAAGCCCATATAAAATGTAAATGTCAATTCACTGATGCTTGTATTATTTGGATAGACTGCAAGCCAGCTTAAAACATCAACTCAACCATCCAGATAAATTTAAGGTCAATGAATCTCCGCCGCTTTGTCCTCAGGTGATGGTGAGGTACTGAATACATGATTCAGTTTTGGAAATCTGCTTTCAATCATGAAAGAAAGTGGATGCAGGATCAACTGTTAAAAACAAGGACCAACACAGTAAAATCTCCAGCATTAAATCAACTCTAACAGAGTACATATGAGTCCAATAGGGACTTATATGTTGATTTCACACTGAGCATATTACTGTGAATGCAGGAAATCGTTGAAAGGGTGAAGACAACACTCCCAAAGCACAGTACTTTCAGCCACTACAAAACTTATTAAAAGAGGTTTTGCTTGATTGCTAGAAGCCACAAGCCTGCTTCTTTCAAAAGTGGAGTTTTACATTTACTTGTGACACTCCCCTCATTTCCACAAAGGTATGATATTTAGTTGCCCTTCATAGTGCTTGCCTTGGTTGTGTAGCTGTAGACTTTAAAACAGATGGCTAAGGCCTGTGTGAAATGCTTTGCAGCTACAGAAAACACTATGTTAAAAAAAGCTTCTAAAAGATGCTGACATGCGGAACCGAAATACAATCAAGGAGAGACTAAACGGAGCAAGAAGAAATGGCATTTTTGTGCTGGAATCAACCCTTACAACCAGGATGTATTAGTATAAGCAGAGCAACAATCACTAAATTATTGATTTCCTCATTAGGCTTTTTGTCAGCACCATTTAGCTACTTTAAAAATGAGCTTTCATTAGCCACTTCCAGGAGAAATGCAGCAGTTTGATTTATCATGTGCAACATGGTCAATAGATACAGAAGCAGAGCTGAGAAAGGGAGAACACAAGGCCTGTTGAGAACGTCTCATCAACGCAACGGAAAGCTCCTTTTAGACATGAGCCACAAACTCGCTGGGGTTCATCGGCAAACACAGTATGCCCTTTTAATGTCCTTAGCACAACTTCCATTCAGTGAGCATGTGCCTCTGTCCAAGGTTACATAGTGTAATGCACACAGGCAACATAATTTGCATATATAACCTTACAGGCTAATAGCAACTGCAGTTTTCCACTTAGATAAGATATCAACCTTCTAATTGAGATGGGTAAGAACAGTATATCTGATAATATTTCTGTTTTTGGGAACTAGAAACCACAAAATGATGGGAATGGGTTAATAGCTGTTAGGCCACTGGTCCAGTTTTTCACCTTATAATCTTCGAGTTCAATCCTAATATTAATATCGAAGGTAAACACTGCAAAAATATTTATCTGATCAGCCATTTATCATTGCACTCCAGCTTAAGCAACTTGTGCAATAGATCTGCAGCTGAAACAACAGTAACAGTAGTTACAGTACACTACCTTGCATTGTGTTGCGCTTCATGTTGCTGAATACAAGGACCGATAGAGCCGTGGGTTTCCAGTCGATTCCTACCACTTAACCTAACAAGAGCAGTCCTGCGACAAATCATGGCCCGCTCACATTTCTCATTAGGTAATTAGGAGCGTCTCGTCTATTTATTCTGCCCGCCATTAGTTACCTTCAGGCTAGAACTCCCCATGGGCTCTAGGCCCCATCAATGGCGCTGACAGCCAGAGCTGCACAAGGAAACGGCTTCAACAGTGTTGAACTAGCCCACTGCTCCCGAGCCATGCAAGACTGCCATACTCCCCCTACAAAGCCTAACGGCAGTAACTACGCAAAGGGTAAAACTGAGAAAAATGGCTTTGAAGTGTTTTAACTGGCCAGCCGTCATGGTTTTTGGGCATAAAAATTACCTCATGAATACATGTACAATTAGTGCAATATCACTTACATACCTATAACCCATTTGGCTGGCCAGTTAAAACACTTTAAAGCCATTTTTCTCAG
This sequence comes from Anguilla anguilla, assembly GCF_013347855.1. Classification (NCBI taxonomy): domain Eukaryota; kingdom Metazoa; phylum Chordata; class Actinopteri; order Anguilliformes; family Anguillidae; genus Anguilla; species Anguilla anguilla. Next base: position 65,388,174 of record NC_049201.1, read on the forward strand.
TTTTATCCTTTGCGTAGTTACTGCAGTTAGGCATGGTAGGGCAGCATAGCACCGGATCATCTGGCTTTAAAGCACTTAATTAATCTGATTTAAGGACTGAATTTATGCTTTGGAAATGTATTGGTTTTGTCTGCAATTATTAATGAAGGTTACATGCTCACAAGCCTCTTCAATATTTGTAATAATGTAATAACACACTGCACAAAAAATGGAGTCTATTGACATTAGAAAGCGTTTTTCCACAAATGGAAGCATCGTTCTGAAATCAGCAGGGGTTTCAGTAGACCGTCCATTTTACATGTACCTTCCATGCCACTACCAGAGGCTTCCCATGGCATCAGCCATTTTCTGAGGAGGAGATATATGGAGCTGCTTGTTCTTCATCCGTCAGCTGCTGACCGTTAAAACACTGTCACGGCACCAAATAATAAAGTGTTGAGGGCCCCAGCTTTACCGCAGCTTTGCTATCCCCAGGCAGCACTGTTTTTACACTTGTTCTCATAGCCTAGGAGGAGAAAAGGCGTTCTGGCATTGATTTTTCTTTTGACACTTAATCTAACCTGAGATGATCTATGAACTTATTTTCACACTAATTTTGTCTTGATAAGAGGTGATAAATATCACATTGACATAACTAGCTTTCTGGCGCTTTGTATAACATGACACCACCTCGAGGAGCAGCTCTAGACTAGAAGGGTACAGTATGGGCCAAGTTGCCACTAAATCCCTCTTAAAGAGCCAAGTGTGTTTTTAGTCTGCCTCCAGCTGAATGCTGGGACATGTTCACACATCTGTAAAACCGCTATATTTTCTGGACCAATTACATTGGATTTTACATTTTTCTCAGCATTAAAGTGGGATTTTATAGAATTTATAAAGGCAATCATGGTTGCTCTGTGAAGAAAGAAAAGCCAGTGTGCTCTATTTCTCCAAAGGAATACTGACTTTATCATTTAAAATCACTTATTCCAAACTAAAAAAAATATATCAAGCATGAGATTCAAGTGGCCTACAGCACTATAAGTCCAGAAAGATAGTCCTGATTCCTTTGACTGTGGAATAGCAGATACGCGTGGTAGTTTTATCATTACTGGTGGTAATTGTCACATTGTAAAGAACACATGTTTCATAGCGACACCTAGTGGTGAGGTCAATGCACAAAATATTTGTCATTACAGAACATAATGGGGAAAATACATGCATGCTACAGTTTCATTCCCGAAAGTTTCATTCCCATCCTCATAATAATATAATATGTAAAACAGCAGTTAGATTTTTTTTTTTTCATAAACATTCATCTTCAACATAAACAAACATTTGTCACATGCAGATTTGGACATCTGGACACTCAATGGCTATACAGTATTTTCAGCACAAAATATTATGCTGTCTAATTTTTATTTAATATGTTATGATCTAGTACATTCATGTTTTTATTTAGCTTTGGCCCTGGCCACAAGGGTTGTGCTCTATGCTTTCTCTGTGAAATGCAGAGACAGCCACATGGCTACTGAACACCGCTAGAACAGTGCTAGTGAGGCCACAGAATGAGCTTCTGTGCATGAGCAGTTTCAGTTTACCCCTCCCGCCATGTAAATAATAATGATAGTGGTGAGGAGGTGTAATGTGGGGAGCATGCTGACAGCTGGTGGCTCTACAGGGGCTGGTGGCTCGACTGGAGCTGGTTTGTCAGTGGAACCTGGCTTTGGAGACTCTCGTGGACTGGTGGACGCTACAACAACTCCAGTGGAAGCACAGTCTGGGGAAGGCTAGTGAGACAAAGCAACAGCAGGCTGACTGAGATATGCGCACCAGCAGGGATGATCATCAATGAGGCACAATGACATACGGCGCTGTGAAAAAGTATTTGCCCCCTTGATTTGATTTCCTCTATTACCGAATATTTGTCACACTGAATGGTTTCAGATCTTTAGACAAAATGTAATATTTGACAACGGGAACCTTAGTAAACATAAACACATAATTATATTATTATTTCATTTATTTACTGAAAAAAGTTGTCAAACTCTTATATCAGCGTTATAATTGCCCACCGAAACTTAACTGGTCGCACCACCTTTAGCACCAATAACTGCAAGCAAAGGCTGCCTATAATTTTACATCAGTCTTTCACATTGCTGTGGAGAAATTTTTGCCGAACTGCTTTAATTCAGACAAATTGGCAGGTTTTCTTACATGAAATGCTCGTTTCAGGTCCTGCCACAACACCTCTATTGGGTTCAAGTGAGAACTTTGACTAGGCCAATACAAAACTTAAATTTAGTTTCTTTTCAACCATTCAGGTGCGGACTTGCTTTTGTGTTGTGGAACATTGTCTTGCCGCATATTGCGCTTCAGCTTCAGCTCACGGACAGATGACCAGGCATTCTCCTTGGTAAAGAGCAGAATTCATGGTTCCTTTAATAATGACAAGTCGTCCAGGTCCCGAGGCAGCAAAGCATCCCCCACCATAACGCTGCTACCACTACCATGTTTGACTTTTGGTATGATGTTCATACTGTGAAATGGTGTATTTGCATTACGGCAGACAGAATGGGATCCATGTTATCCAAAAAGTTACACTTTTGACTCATCTATTCATAGAACACTATCTCAAGGCTATCTCAAGGCTTGGTTATCATCCAGGTGCTTTATTGCAAATGTGAGACGAGTACTGATGTTTCTCTTGGTTAGCAATGGTTTCCGCCTTGCTACCCTCCCATAATTCCATTTTTGTCCAGTCTCTTTCTTATTGTGTAGTCATGAACACTGACCTTAGCTCAGGTAAGAGAGGTCAGCAGTTCATTGGATGTTCTTCTGGGATCTTCTGTGACTTCCGGATGAGCTTTTGCTGCACCCTTGGAGAACTTTTGTCAGGCCGGCCACTCCTGAGAAGATTCACCACTGTTCCAGGTGTTCTCCATTTGAAGATAATGGCTCTCAGTGTAGTTTGGTGGAGTCCCAGAGCCTAAGAAATGGCTTTGTAACACTTTCCAGACTGGTATATGTTAATAGAGTTTTTTTGCATCTCTTCTGGAACTTCCTTTGATCGTGGCACAGTGTGCTTAGGTCACTATCATGGTAAGGTTCAATATGAGAAAGGTTTATATTTTGCAGGGCTGGCAGCAGTCAAGCCTGGCTGTGTTCATTCAGCTGAATCTATTAAATTAAATTTGCTTAATTGGTTGATTGAGTAATTAAGGGGGCAATTACTTTTTATCATGGGTGATATGGGTGTTTGATAACTTTTTCATTAAATACATTTTATAATATTTTTTTTTAATGGATCTAAACCCATTCAGCATGAGAAATATGTAATAATAGACAAAATCAGGAAGGGATGAACACTTTTTTATGGCACTGTACATGTACCAGTCCTCTGTGAATAATGTATATAACATAATTATGTAGTAGTGATCAGGGAACAAACCAGAGGGCTGTTGGCTGGAATCCTGAATGGGGTCCTTAACCAAGAGTGACATGTTTAGCCGTTTTAATTCAACAATAACAAAGATACATAAAAGATACAGCACACATCGGCGCACACAGCAGGCCAAGCCATGGGGAAGTCTCCGCATGCTTTATCCAACAGCTCGCTACACACTTACGCACATCTTACACATGCTCCTCCACGCATTTCTTCATAAGTTCGTTTACAGTATCCACCCTGGTAATTACAGAGGTGCATAAGGCCGTAGCGCTGTTTAAACTGGTGGAGTGGGTGTAAATGGGGGCCCCCAGCCAGGGGATGGACAGGACCACAGGTGAGAGCTCAGTAAATTACACTCGTAAGTGGCCATTAATTATAGATGACAGCTCCGCTTAGACAAATCATTCCATCTCAAATTAGGGGCGAGGAATTCGCCGGCTGGGTCCAGGGGCTCCCGCGGCACCGCGTTCTCCCGCGCTGGCGGGTCAAACTGGGGCTGGCTCACACGGCTTGCTTTGATGACGGTCCTCATTATGCTAAACACTACTCCGCTTTTCGGCCTCCCTCCGACTTTGGGAAAGGTTAACTCAGGAATATCTTAAAGGATGGCTGGACTGAGCCGCACGGCTCTTGAGAGAGCCAGGTGATGTGCAGTGATATGTTAAACACCGCGGACAATGAAAGCATATTCTGCAGACGTGTATCCTTTATAATCACATAATTGTACATTAAAACATCGAAATGATTACTGCAAGGCAATAAGAAGGCCAAAAAGCAAATAATGCTGTATCAAGTTATTCAGCTTCAAGAATTTAAATGGTTTGGCAAAAATGACTTGACCCAGTGTAATTTTAACTTCACCATATTTTTCAAGTTTTTGTTTTTAATAAGGAATACAAAATGAATGTAGTTATAAAAATATTTTGTTTAAAAGAGTAATAAATGGTCCACTTATGCACAGAACTACTGCCATGGACATGAAAAAGAATTGTAAGCCTCATGAAAATGATTATACCCTAAGCTGTCCCCCATCAGAAAAGAGAAACAAAAGAAATCATGATATGAATCAAACAGATTAAGTCCAGATTTTTTTCTAAGCATTTTTCTAATGCTTGAGACAATATACATTGTCTCAAGCATTAAAATTACTGTCATTTACCGTCATTCATTGTCGGCATTATGTTGACAGGTGCACAGCAATGGCAAAAATAAGTAAACTCTGCCGTGTAGGTCGACACAAAGGCAGGAGTGAGTCTCTCTGAGCCAGAGATTAGCGTGTAATTACATGGGAGATCAGTGACAAGTTGAACAGTATATTTTAACGAGGCAGGAGTCGTCAGCAGCCTGATTGTCTGGTTTTAATCCTCGACCTCATTATCACCTCCTGGTCCGGCTGCACCAGTAAATTAATCTATCTGCAAAGTGTCAAATCTTCTCACCTTCTCCCCCATAATCACCCAAGGTGCAAATAAAAAGAGCTGGGCCAGGCCTGTGGATTCATCAACAAGATCCTCTCTTTTCATAATTAAAAACGAATATGCCATTATTTTGTTGTTAATTAAAACTGATCAAATATTTATGTCTTGTTTAAGGTCAAGTCTATGATAAATATAATTAATGCTGCCCCTAAAATGGAGGGAAACAAAGACAGAGAAGTGCAGCAAACTCCTTCTGCCCAGCCACATACTGTACAAAAAGGAAGCAATTTATTCAACACCAGGAGAAGAGAACCACATTCCCGGAGTGCCACAGTCCAGTAGAATTTGTTTTGCACACATTCAGTGTAACAGCAGTCCTTTGCCCTTTTCTGTGGTCACAGAATCCAGCTGGGTAAAACCAGGATAGGTATTCACCTGTTTGATCAGGTATGTCAGGGCATAACTATTTCCCATTCACAATGATGTGAGAGGTAGTTATAATGATATCATACTCTTTTACGTTTACAGCAAAATTAAGACCAAAAGCAAAATGTATGCTCTGGGAAGGGGTGAACATAAGACTATGAAAAAATTATACAGATGTGAAAAGGGAATTCAAGTTTTCTTAGCTCATCATTTTACACGACCATTAAACCATTAAAAGACTAAGACAGTATACACACATGAAAACTGAAGGTCTGCACTAGAGAATATTGCAAAGCTACTGTATTTGACTAGCTCTTTGTGTGGATAAATTTAGTCCCACGTGTGACTGCTAGATTGGTTAACAGATCTTTTCATGAAACACCTTATGACTGCCTTTTAACGCTGCAAATGAAATAGTCAGGCCTTAGTCACACTGAATCCAATACTTCAAGCATATGTCAACCTACATTCATTTAATTTCGTGATTGATCCACCTTTATAAAGAACTGTTCAGGAGAAACAAAAAGAAGAAAGAATTCCATTACCCCAGAAGCAGCACTGCCTACCCTAACTGTACACCACAATGTACACTAGTGAACAACAATGATACCACAAGGCCAAGAACATCAATGCTTACACTAACAACACAGCCCCCCCCCCCCCCCCCCCCCCCGCCAGACACACACACACACACCTCTATCTGAAACAAAAAAGCTGACCAAACTTGTTTGTGCTATTAAACCTTTCTGCGTTTGTATCAGAGAAAATGTATGGATTCTAACAAAACCCAAATTGCAGTCCACACATTCTGCTGAACTCATTGGTCACTTCCCTAAACTGACCACAAAGCTGAAATCAAAATAGTTGAAGCCGCACTAATCCCACTTGTCCACAACATGGACAGGGGCCCCACGGACAAATCCTGCAAAAGCTACAATACCTTGAAAAACTATAATCATACATTATTCACATGGAAAGGATAGTGTGTAATAGAAAGATCCTAAACCCATTCCTTCTTGTAAATTATTCATCGAATTCAAATAACAGATGGTATAATTTTCTTAAAATACCTCAATCATTTTTCACAACGGTATAAAACAATATCTACAAAGTAGTTATGTACCTTATATGCATTCTATTTTCTAATTAACATTTTTATGCCCATAAAACATGGCTTGATACAGGTACAGCTTATTTAATTGTAAGGCTGTGTAAAAATGACAAAATTAATTAATAGAAATTCATTTCTAACCCATAAATCATTTTGGATAAACATATATGTGTTAACAGGCTCATTCATAAATGCACAAGCAAGAAAGATTGAGTGCATCACAGTGCCCACAAAAACTTGAAACAAAATAGAAAGCACATGCACATACACACGCACGTGCAGGCACACGCACACAAGCACGCACATACACACACACACACGATCCCTTAATTATTTTTCATCATCGTTATATTTTTCAATATTTCACTTGACAAGAGAACTGACAGTCCACCAGAGTATCTTAAAAAATGAATTTCATTACAATGGTGGAAAAATTCATTTGGAATTAACTAGGCAAACTGCTGAACTATAAACCTGGTCATGTAAAATATGATTATGATTATGAATATGATTATTAGGAGCCTCTGTAAAAGGTCCTGTGCCATCGTGCTGACAGATAAATGATGTCAAACTACCCAAGCAAATTCAATTACCAAACCAATTACTCCCTATTGTTAGAAATGACTTATTGGGATGTTAATTATTGATGAAGACAAAGATGCCAAATTTGTTCATTGCAAGAAGGTGAACACAATTTAAACTACAGGCGAACAGTGTGAATCATACAGATTCTGAACAAGCAACCCACCTGGATTTGAAATAAAACAATGAATATGAGGTTAAAGTGCATACTGTCAGATTTAATTTGAGGGTATTTACATGCACATTAGGTGATCCGTGTAGGAATTACATTTTATGCATAGTCCCCTTATTTTAGGAAAGCAAAAGAAATGGGACAAGTTAACATAATCTAAAATATAATTATATATGGTACTTATAGTTATATATAAGTACTTGGTTCCAAATTCTTTGCATTTGATCACTACCTGTGACCCATAGACATCACCAGATGCTGAGTATCTTCTCAGGTGATGCTCTGCCTGGCCTGTACTGTAGCCATCTTCAGTTCCAGACGGTTTCAGTCTTGACACCATCTGGAACTGATTTTGACTTCAGTCTTGTCTTCAGCAAGTGAATGCATGTTCAGTTGGATTCAGGTCAGGTGATTGTG